>NC_056730.1:551185922-551408422 GCF_019279795.1 Protopterus annectens | reverse complement strand
CTGCAAGCATTTAACATCATAAACCATACTGACACTCTGCCAGTTGCAAACATTATACATCACTTATAATCTACCCAATCATTTTCAGTCAAACATTACATATCTCATTTAAGTCCTGCCTTCTTTTAAACCTCATTCCTCCCATGTATGTATTGTTCCCACAATTCACATTTTTTTCCTATGTAGTTTGCTCCTAACCTTTTCTAAAGATCTCAGTTCCAGCTGTTTTATCTCTGCTACTATATTCACTACTTCTAATATAGTTGATTTAGATTTTGATTTCCATTTTCTAGTAATTACTTTTTAGGCAGCCACCATAATTAGACAGGGCAAAGCCTTACCATGTCTAGGCGATTCTGATTCTGTATCATAGCTCAGAAAAATAATTTCCCTAGTTACACCAATATGCTCACCCAGTATCTTTGACAGTAGTCTGCAGGGAATGTTGGGGGCACACTGTGTCTGACACAACCCCTGTTGCCCCAGATTGTGCCTGTTCATCCTCGCAATAATCGTTAGAGGATAAGTATCCCTGAGCATCAGAAGGAGGTAGATCCAGAGTGCTGGTAGCAGACTATGCTTCACCTGCGAATACACCAAAAAATAGCAATAAAAATACCCATAATATTTATGCTCAAATACCACAACCACACATGTAAGTGTTATAATTTCAGTAACTGTTAAAGATAACTAATGCATGAAAATATGTCTATATCATGTACAGGTTGTTGCACTTCAGTGCCAGATTACCTAGACACAATAGGTGAGAGAGGTAGTATAAGCATACATGTGACTATCAACTGCAAAGCTCAATGTAAAAATATTTGACTGACATACCTAGGCTATTATTAGTGGAAATCCTCTGAGGCTGGTCCTCTTCTGCCCTAGCATTCAACTCCACACTGAAACTCTGATGAACTGCCTGTATCCCTTACTGATGTCTCAGTAAGTGGTGTTTCAGTATGTTGCCCACCATCACTAGCCCTCTGGTCCTGTGCCACAGTTTGTGCTCTGAGCTTGGTCTTGTGAATCGTGTTGCTGGCCCTGTGTTGGACCATTCCATATGTATATGGATCTGGCCACCAGCAGCACTGACGTCCTCAACTACGTCACACCAGACATGTTCACAGAAGGGCTTGTCAAAGGAGTTTATATCAAACAGCCATCCACCATAAAGATGGATGTCTGTAGAATTGCCTCATTCTCAGCCTCTGAGAAATGAGGCTTCTGTGAGGATGTGCCCTTAGTACTTTTAGGAGCTATATCCCTATTGTGATGGAATAAAAAAATGAATATCACAACACAAGTTAACAAATAAGGTAATGCACACACACACACACACACACACACACACACACACACACACACACACACACACACGCTTTACAGTTATGGAACAAAATATACCAATACAACAGTCAGTATACAGCAGAATAAAGTGTAACAGAAACATACCTGCACCTCTAAAAATAAAAAACAGCAGTCTAAACAACAATGAAAGTTGCCCAGCATAACACTGAACATAAGTTGTAACCTATAGAAATAAAAACAGCATTGTAATAGCCTGATGCATCCCCCCCCCCGCCAAAAAAAAAAAGAAAGAAAGAAAAGAAGACAGGGGGTGGGTCTGCCATAATGGTTAAGGTCTTCACCTTATAAATGCAAGGTACAGTGTTTGATTCAGACCTTGCGTCATTAGCTAGGCTTACAATGACCCTTCAGGGCAGTTGGCCTAGTATTAACCTATGAGCAGAAATAAAAGATGTAGGAATGTTCACCTCCTAACAAGTAGATAACATTATAAGCATAACATCAAAATAGTCAAGGCAACAAAACCTATAACTCACAGTAACAGTGACATCATTTGACAGCAGTGTAACACACTTGTTCAGTTTCTCACCATTCAGTGGTCAGCAGGTATAACTCTCCAGAAAGTAGTCATTTCAGTTGTTTGCCTGTTACACAATTACTGAATTCTGTACACATAAATGTACATTACCCCACCAATTACATTTCAGATGACTTTAACAGATTATAATGAAAGAATACAGGTAGACCACAAAAGCCAATAGCTATCAACATAGTAGAAATTTGCATTTGTGTGGAAGAAGACATACTTTGTAATATTTTATAAGAGTTTAAACTTCCTAATTGTGGAGCAAAAATGTGGAAACAAGTCAAGTCTTGACAACACTTGAAAAAGAAAGCAATCTTCCATAGCCACATACCCCTACATCACAGTTATAAGGTCTAGATAAATTCTTCTGAGCATGTTGAATATGCTAATTAGCTCTCAACTCATTACAATTTTTGGATCACTCAATTTGTGCAATGGGTAATGGACGTAAACATTGTGTTGGTTTCTATACAATGATGTGCACATTCTTGTACAGCACAGGGAAGTACAGTTGTGTAAGCTGAACTTACCACAACAGTAGATGCTCAAATGAACACTGCTGCAGTAGCCTTAGCTATATGGTTTATATCCTACCAAGGCTATAACAGCCGGCCAGTCTGCAAAGCTTCAAGGTACCTTCCACACACCCAAACTGTCAAGCACCTCGACCTGACCTAATTAAAAGACACGTTTGGGTGTGAAGCACTTCAGAGCTTTCTGCCAGCAGAGACAGGGAGGCTGAGCCCTGTAAAGACAATACTAGGGACAGCAACAAATAAATGTCCACACTCTGTCATAAACAAACACACCAAAAAAACAAGGGGGATAGAGAGAGGTTGCTGCTACTGCAGCAGTGATCATTCAAACATTTACTGTTAAGGTAAGTTCAATTTTCACAACTGTACTATGTTCGTCATATTGATCACTGCTTCTGTAGCCTTAGTGATATGGGTAGATTACCGTAGCTAACTACATTTAGGAAGTGGAACGAGGAGAGTCCAGGAGCCCCTGGAGAATGGTCCTAGCAAAGCTTGATCTGGAACTAGAGAAGGAATCAGGCTTATAGTGTTTTGTAAAAGTATGCACAGAGGACAAAGTAGCATCTTCTAGAATATGTCTAGAATCCAACCCTTTTCAAAAAGCCATAGTTGAAGCTAAGGCTCTGGTAGAGTGGACCTTGACCCTGCCTGGAATATATTTGTCTTGGACTGAGGGGCTAGAGATAATAAAAGAATTTTGGATCTGCAGCTTGTGGTTCGTTTTAATTTCTGCTGAGTGTGTGTTTCGTGGTTTTGGTAACCATTTGGAAATAGTCTGTTTTGACACAGGTCATCTCTTCTTATTACATTTACAAGAAATAAACAATTGATCAGAAGTTCTGAAATTTTTTATTTTGTCAAGATAGTACCCAAGTTGTCTGTGGACATCCAAGATATGGAGTATCATTTCTCCCTCATTTTTAGGTTGAGGAAAGAAAACAGGGAGATGGACTGTTTGGCTTAAAGTAACTTGTATACCACTTTAGGCATAAAAGAAGGATTAGTTCCCAAAAAAAAAAAACATCCCTATGGAAAATGAGATAGGTTTGACTCACCATAAGAGCTTGCAACTCAGATACCATTCTTGCAGAGGTAAAAGCAATTAGTAAAACTATTTTCCGTGTTAAGAACCTTAAGTGAGCCAGATTAGCTGGTTCAAATGCAGCTAGTGTTAGCTTCTCTCACACAAAATTAAGATCCCAAGGAGGGGTCATTGATTTTCTTATAGGCCTCAAATGTAAACCCCCTTTTAAGAACATTCTTACATGAGACTGCATTAAAAGAGGAGGATCTGTGGGCAAACATGCTGAAATGACTGATAAATGAACCTTGATAGAGGAATAACAAAGGCCATAGGATAGTAACTCACACAAATATCATAAAACCAGAGAACCACTAGACCTGAATGGATGCTGGTTATGTTGTTGGCACCAACTAGAAAACTTTTTCCATTTACATATATATTATTTATTCTTGCCTCCATTAGTACCCGCTGCATGACCTCAGTAAACAGGTATCAAAAAGAAAGATGTTCTTCCTGTGTCTCTGTGGGGTTCCTCCCACCTCCGAAAAAAAATTAGGAGTAAGGAATGAGTACTCATTTTGTTGCAGGCAACTTTGGGAGGTGCTGTAACTCATAGCAAGATAAACAAATATGTTTTTTCATCATTTGCCCATAGTGGTCCTTTAAATATACTAACGCCAGAGTGATATAATAAGTGGAAAAAGGAGAAATATCCTGCAAATATCCACTACTGCTTTTCTAGTAGAGGACGTAGGCTCCTCAACTGCACTGAGGGACCCTTCTGGGTCACTTGGAAAGAGGTTTGACAGGTATCAAGGTGTGAGCCAAGGTGGACTGGCGGCTTGATACCTGCATTAGCATTCTGGAGCACCTCCTCATGTGGCTGGTAGAGTTATGTAGCTTGTTGGCCCCAACTGTTGGATCACCAGATGTGAAGCCATCCATAACATCAGCCTTGGAGGGGGCATGACTTCTAGGCAGGTTGCCCACTGGGACAGTATGAAAGGCCATCCTCACCCTACCCAATCCCCATCATAGTGTTCCCCTTTTTTGTGGGTCATGCCCCATTCTGCATTTGTTGTAAAATCCTCCCCATCATCAGTTATTCACCCTCTGACAATCTGTATCTCTTATAACCCTCCACTTTTGAGTCAATACCTCCCCATCAGTCTTTGTCTGCTTTTTATGTTTGCATGTCTGACACTGCTCCATCTCTATACCCTACTTCCTACTCACAGCTTCCAAATGCTATCTTCCCCATCTACCCTCTTTATAAAAATAAAAAATGACACCTCTCCTACAAAAACTTTATACTCCTCCATTTTACTCTTTCCCTTCCATTATCCTTCTCTGTGCTCGCCTGCCTGTCCTTTCCACCTTCTGGCACTTCCATTGTCCTTCTCTGTGCTCGCCTGCCTGTCCTTTCCACCTTCTGGCACTTTGTTGTGTTGCCTTATATGAGTTCCCAGCAATGCCTGTGCTGCCGCTATACGGCAGTTTGATGGGTGTATGAATGTACATAGCATCAGACATGTGACCTGCATGCCAATGTTCTCAGGTCACGAGACCATGGTATGGTCCAGTCAGTTGTTCACTTATTGCCTGTTTTTTTTTTTTTTTTTGCAGCACTGAGGCTTTATTATGTAGCACCGCCCCTGACATGTCAGTGCTTTGTGAGCACCTATGCATACCTATTCCCCATCAGACCTCGTTGAACTACCCTGGCAATGCTATTTATGGCACCACAGTCATGCTATGCATCTTACTGAATGTCCCCTTAAATGTTTTGCATTTGTTTTGCTATTTATCTGTAATAAAAATGAAGTTACTAAACTCATTGGTGTAGGGGGACAGGAAATTTTCCCACTGTATAATTTGCTTTAATACAGACTGTATCTGAAATAAAAAGTGGTGAGAAAGAATTGTAGTTCTTAACATGAAGTATAAGAAAAGCTTCATCTAAATATGATCTCTGAATGTAGCCATCCAGAAAGTGTCGGTTAGCGTTTTCAGGTACAAGCAAAAGGTTGAAGAAGTATCAAAATAATAAAAGAAAAGCAATCATCTTATCCTCTGGTCTGTTTATTTCCCAAATGAACTCTGACAGAAATAATTACATTTTCAGTTGCATTCTACAAGACAGGTCTGCTGTTTGAGCCACACAAAGGAAGCAGTTACACAGAAAGATAATTTATGAAGGGAAGATAAGAACTGCACGTCCCACCCAAAACTGTTATTTTCCTGTTTCTCCATAAGCTGCTAAGTCTTATTAGATAATAGCTGTAATCTTACAACTGTTTGCAAAACTACCTTATGACTAACCCTTCCCTTTTTTTTTAATTCTCTAGTCTGAAAATTCAAGCCATTATCTGGGTGGAAATTACATGTGTTCTCTCTACAAAACAAACACATTTCTGGTTCTTTGTTTTGCCACTAATTCCACCAGCCCATTATCCCTTCTTGACAACATGTCCTGTTAACTTCTGATATCTTTTTTCTGAAATGTGATCCTTTATGACAAGATTTCTATGAGGTATGTGAATGACTCTATGCCCCCGTTCTCTATCATTTATATTAGTTATACACGTTAAGATCCTCTAATCTATGTTTGTATGGTTCTTGAAACACATGTTGCATCATTTCTGCTGTCTTTGGATTGCCTAGGCCTACCTAGGTGCTTGAAAAGATTAAGTCTCCAAAACTGCATGTGGCACTTCAGATAAGGATCCTGCCTTTGTTCTCCAAGGCGAGTAACAATACCTTGCTTTACATTCACGTCTCAGTATTTTCTTAGCCTTCCCTCCTGCCTTCTCATAGTGTCTTTTATCTACTTTTACATGGCCACCCTAAAGTAGCCTTCCATTTTTCTTAAACTTTCCATAAGTACTACTTCCTTACATTTTATTTCCCAAGTGTACTGTTATTTAGATTTATTTGTTTGTTAATTGGGAAAGCCACAGCAAACAGTACCTCTTTACAGGGGAGGCCCAGGGGAAAAGATTCAGAGAACTGTACAAACAGGCAAAAATTCAGCAAAATATTATATAATGTAGTAAAGAACAATGAGGCAAAGACTATAGTTGTAGTGCATTGCTACACTATTAGGAGAATAATACATTAAATTACATTTCACTGGGGAAACGGCAAACAGTAATTACGAAGCAGGAATAATAGTAATTACTTTATGTACAACCACAGAATGTTAATTAGACCATATTACACATATGTTACATAAATGTATCTATCTGTGCCTCATATATATGTGGGTAGTAAATAAAGGCAGTTGTCATAGAATCTTTTATAGGAAAGCAATGGAGTGACAGAAGTTTGTTAAAACAATGAGGGCAGAAAGTTAGGAGGACTAATATTGGTTCTATAACAGTATGAACTTCGAGGTTGTTGTTGCATGCCGCTTGGTCCCTGTATTTAAGTATCAAGGATCGTGTCCACATTCCTGTCATTAAGTTGATTACATTCAGGATGGATGGAGGACTCTACCAAGGAAGTATTTTGTCTCACTTTTGGCTCTTTATTTTCATGGACACAGATTGTCAAGGGGTAGCCAAGGTCTGGAGAGTATTCCATATGCAGATTTCAGGGTTGCATCTTTATTGTTTGTGAAAAATGTCGTACTTTTAGACTCAAGTGACTGGCATCTTCCAGGTGCACTAGTGTAGTTTACTGCTGTATGAGAAGTGGTTGAGATAAAAATCCATCCCTCCATCACCAATCATATTCCATGATTCTTATGCAGAAAACAAAAGCATGCTTACTGCAGATAAGGGAGGAGAACTATCTCAAATGCAGAATTCAAATATGCTAGGGCTCTGCTCATAACTGAAGGTAGAGGAGATCATGAGCTGACCAGTGAGTGGATGGCTGCAGTGATGTCCACAATGCAGGCATTGTACCAGACGACTGTACCATAGAATATAAAAACACTCTCAGTTTGTCTGTCAGTTAATGTCCTCACCCTCATCTATTGTCATGAGCTTTAGGTAGTGACTGAAAGGCGGAAATTACAGATACAAACAACAGAAATGAGGTTTCTTGGCAGAATAGCTGGGCTCATAAAGTACAACCATTGCTCCTCTAATCTAAAATTAATCAGTTGAAGTGGCTTGGATACCTAGTGAGGATAGATCCCAGTACTATCCATGGGAGATGTGCTAAGCATAGCCCACTGGGTAGAGACTTTGGTAAGACTCAGGGCACAGAGATACTATATCTCTAAGCTTGCTTGTGAATGTGTGGGGATCCCATAGGATGAAATGGAGATTGTTGCTGGGATCAAAGAAGTCTGGTCTGCCCTGTCAGCATACTACCACTGTGACATTGACCAGCAGCATACTGCTCAACTGTCCAGATTTTTTGCAGAATGTCCAAATTTTTGTCTCATATTCTTGATCTGTTCCCCATAAAATTTGTATTTTTGGTCAAATCATTGAGGACTGAAGTCAATAAATAATGGCAAACATTTGAGTTCCAGTCTTCATATCCTTCAGAAAATGCATACTAATGTAAAACCTGTTATTCTAACAAGTTTCTGAGCTTAAGGAACTAATATTTAAAATCTGTCCCAGTGTTTAGGCCTTTGCCCCCCCCCCCCCCATTATTTATGGCTTTGTCCAGATTTCTTGTGCTAATTGGCTGAGAGGTATGACCAGGAGATGTTCAGAAAATTATGGTTAGAATCATCACAGTACCATCCATGCAGTGCTCAAGAATCAAACCATTTTCCATGTTTTATTTAAACTATAGTCAGTTACATCATTACCTCTTTTCCTTGGCTATTTTAGATTCTCTGGGAGAATTAAATCATGCCTTATTCAACTGCATACCTTGAGTTCTAGGGGTTCTTTAAAAAAAATAACTTTGTGTACGGGATAATCCTGATACCTATATAGATTGTTATTCTGATTTAGCATCAACATACTGAATAAAAGTATTTGGTTGCTGTCTTAACGTCTGCAGTCATATTGTGCCCTTTTCCATTTCCTTAAATAAGATTTTCTCTCCCTTTACCTTTATTTGCCTCCTTGCACTTATGTGAAAGGTTATGGCCCCCATTTTTAATAGATTACTACTTTTTTTTTCCTTGATCTGGGCTTTTGCAATTTTTCATATTTCCTTTACTTCTTTATGTATTTAACCTGCTGCAGTTAGCTATTCTACTTTTTCGGATCTTGGGTATTTAAGATTAGCTTGAGCTGGGAGACCTTGTGAAAATGTTAACATTCTACTGTAAAATATATTTAGCATTTTTCCAGCCAGTCTGGTTCTGTATCCTCAACATTGTCTGAGTAGCATGGTGGCTGACTGGTAAATTCTCTACCTCACAGCTGTAAGATCTGGGGTTCAGTAATGAATTCCAGTCACTGTGTGTAATTTCCATTTTCTCCTCATGTCTGTGTGAGCTTTCTTCAAGTAATCCACATTCTTAGTGAACTGGTTACAATAGTCAATATACATTATGTATGTGGCATGGATCCATATGCCAAACCCACCATACCTTTCGACTGTCCAGATTTTTGCCTCAAATTTTTGGTGTTCCTCTTAAAATGTGTTTTTTCTGACAAATCATTGAAGATTGAAACCATTAAATAATGGCATCTGTCTGAGTTGCAGACTTCTTATTCTTCAGAAAATGTATGCTAATGCAATACCTGTCATTATAGTAGGTTTCTATGTTTATAAAAGCAATATTTAAAATCTGTCCCTGATTTTGGGGCTTTGTCCCCCATTATTTTTGTCTGTGACCAGATTTGTTGCTGTTAGTGGTTGAGAGGTATGTAACCCAATTAGCAAAAAAAAAATCTACTAAGACATAAACTTGGTCTTACTACTGCTGTTGTTTCTGCCAAACTTTGAATTTCTTATTAAAGTTGTTAGATTATTTTGAAGTATATGGAGTTTATACTCAGTACACAACACACCCTTTCCCTAACTTTTTAAATCCTCTATACACCTTACTTTGGTAGGATTCTTGAAGTGGCTCTTAACTAGTAAAATATCTTCTCTGTTATGGCTGTTCTGAGCTAAATTTCTCAATAACTATGTTAGCAGGACTTTGCTCCAAGTGAAGCTCTTTGGTGTGTTTTATACCTGAATTTGGGATATATTTATTATCACAGAGTCCACTTTGTTCTTGCTGACCATATTTTTAGCTCTCCTACCCATAGCCATAACAGCAAAGTGTCCATATTTGATGGAAAAGGGATTTAGCATCAAAAGTCTGAGATGTTTCTTGTGCAACCATCAGGTATGGGAAGTAGGGCTGTCACTAGCTTTTCCTTTTCGGCCTCCGATCTCCTTTCAAACTGTATATGGAGCCAGCAGTTGTATAATGTCATTTGCTGGCATCACCAAACTAATGTCAAACACCTTCCAGCTACTTACTGCTGTAAAGAAATGGGATCTGGAGAAGCTACAGACAAAGGAAGATGCATCACTTTAAGAAAGGTTTAGAGGGTCACAGATAAATTGAAACAAAGATGTTAACACTTGATAAAATGGCTTGCCCCACCTGAGCAGCCCATCTTCTACCTTCCTTATAAGCTACATGTCATACTTAGCCAGCAAACTATTTTCTCTTTCATGCACACACAGCATACGAATTACCTTCTGTTTGTCCCATTCATTACTGAATTGTCTTATTGATTTTCTTGATGCTATTTTGTCAAGAAGACTACATCAGTTGTTCACAAACCTTGTCCATATGGAGAAGAAAAGCTTTCTCATATATTTCTTGAGCCTTCGGTCTGTGTTTTCAGGCTGAATCCTCTTGTTCTCAAATGTTTGAGCCTACCCACTCTTAAATTCTGCAGATTCCCTTGAGATATTTACATATTCTGTCATATCCACCCCCACTTCCTTTCTTTAAGTCAGTACATATTAAGCTCTTGTAGTTTTTCTTTATATGATTCTGGCAATCATTTCTGTTGCATTAGTTTGTATCCCCTCTATCTTGTGTATATCATGGTGAAAATGAAGTACCCTGAACTAACTACACACAGTATTCCAGAAAGGATCCCACCATCTGTCTATATGGTAGGATAATAGCTTCTTGTTTTTTACAGATATTGCTTCCTACCACATGCACGTACTCCACCTACCTTCTCTGCTACTTTGACACAATATTTGCTTATTTGTGGATAATCTAAGTACTGACAAATCTCTATTTTGTTGCTTCTGCTGCATCCCATCCAACTGTGCAGTTAATTTACAGCTTAATGCTTGCCAAATGCTTACTTTGGCATTTTTTGGACTGAATTTAAGTTTCAATGCTTTAGACAACTCTTCCAGTTTTGTAAAGTCAATTTTCACCCTTCTACAGCCTTCATTATCAGCACAGTTGCATATCATTGTGTCACTGAACAACTAGGCATAATTATCCTTTGAAACTTTTTGAGTGTTACCTAAATAGAAATTGGAAAAGGACTGGCTGCACTACTGACCCCTCTGATGCCCTGCTGGAAGCCATCCTTGCTTATGAGTGAAATATATTTATTAATATTTAATTCAGCAGATGTTTTATCCATGATACCAGCCAATGAGCTTCTTCAAGATTCCCACTGTGATCTCTAACTTTTGGCACAGTACCATGACAAATGTCTTACTGAAATCTAAGTAAACCATATCTACAGCCCCTTTCAAATTTACTTCTCAGGCTACCCAATGATTTGCCTGTCTAGGCCTTTTTGATGAGAACGATATTGCACTTAATCCAGTGTTCTATTGCTTTCTAGTTATGCCAAAGTTCTCCCCTTTGGACTTTTGGTATGCCATTCATGAGAACTGGTCATGGTTTGTGGCACTCTCACCTCTGCAAGATGAATAACCACTGAACAATGTCTAAAATCAAGCAAAACAAGCTAAATAGACAGTTCAGGCAGTACTCAATATCAGACATGAAGAAGAGGCAGAAAAAGAATTTAAAGAAATTGTCTATTAACATACAAACAGAAAAGCAGAGCATTCCTATGCAACAGAATATAGATTTGGCCACGAGGCTAGTGGAGCATGGTAGTCGTTCATTCAATGTGGAGCTTCACTGCAGAATGGTAGACTGCTTGAAGAAGTGACCGTATGAAACAGTCCCTATGTGACTATATCAAAGTGACCACAGGCTGGATGAAATAGAAATGGTACTTTAGCAGCACTTACATGATATAATAGCTCTTCAATCTAAGGAAGGGGATCAACAGAGTGGCAGACAGTGAAGTACTACAGGAGTAGTTACCTGAAAAGCTGATTGATTTTGAGGACCAGGGTAGTACAGGAGAGAGAATCTCCATTTCTCAGAAATACCTGTCAGTCATGAAGGGAAGAATATTAAGACTTTTATCTTTCAGGTCAGTTGAGTCAATAGACCAAGATTCCAGCATAAGAAATGCTGTTCAATAGGGCACACACGGTATTGGTCCCAGGAAATCAAGAGTCTCATTATCCCATGCTGATCGTGGTGAAAGTGCAAAACTTCTCATTGAATGAAAAAATTATTTACTGCCTGTGGAAATAATGGAAACAACTATTGACTCGGGATAAGAGGGTATTCATTGATAATGACTATTCCCTGGTAACAAGGAAAAGAAGAATGCAATTTACCCCTCTGTTCAAACTGAAACAATTATGTCTCTGATGTCTTCTGGTATACCCAGCCACTCTAAGAATAAACTTTTCTACATGTCTAAAATCCTTTGTGGATCCTGATATACTGTCAAAATAGATTGAGATATTCAACACTTTTCAGAATGAAAATATTAAAGCAGAATGAATATCTGGGGCTGCCAGTGGTGGCACTACAGGGGGTACAGGAGGTACATGCCTCCCATGAAACTGATTACCACCTCTGGATGCACCAGTCCCTGGATCCTCCCAAAAAACACATGAATTATCTGCAGCCACTGGTCAAGGGAACAATTTGCCAACACAGAATTAAAAAAAAAAAAAAAAATATATGTTGCACCCCCCACACACCCCCTAACTATATATACTAACTCCAGGGTCGCACTAAAGTGGAGAAAATGACATATTCTTTTTACTTGCATTACAGTGCTCTAAACTCTGCCAGTACTAATTGTCAGTCAAATGAACTGTCAGTCAAATGAAGTGTCAGTGAAATGAAGTTTCAGTCATTTGGTCCGTCTAAAATGTTTGTCAGTCAAATGAGCTTTTGATGAAATTAAGGTAACCCGTATATATATATATATATATATATATATATATATATATATATATATATATATATATATATATATAGTGGAATAGTGGATATAAAAAGTTTACACACCCCTGTTAAAATGCCAGGTTTTTGTGATATAAAAAAATGAGACCACACTAAATCATTTCAAAACTTTTCCACCTTTAATGTGATCTATAACCTGTACAATTCAATTGAAAAACAAACAAATCTGTTGTGGGAAAAAAACATAAAAAATAAAAAAAGTACAATAAGCTGGTTGCATAAGTGCGCACACCCTTAAAGTAACGCTTTCTTGAACCACCTTTTGATTTTAATTACAGCATTCAATCTTCTTAGGTAGGAGTTTATCAGCATGGCACATCTTGACTTGGCAATATTTGCCCACTCTTCCTTGCAAAAGTGCTCCAAATCTGTCAGATTGCGAAGGCATCTCTTGTGCACAGCCCTCTTCAGGTCACCCACAGATTTTCTGTTGGATTTAGGTCTGCACTCTGGCTGGGCCATTCCAAAACTTTAATTTTCTTCTGGTGAAGCCATTCTTTTGTTGATTTGGATGTATGCCTGGGATTATTATCATGTTGAAAGGTGAAATTCATCTTCATCTTCAGCTTTCTATCAGATGCCTGAAGGTTTTGGGCCAAAAGTGAGTGGTATTTGGAACTGTTCATAATTCCCTTCACCTTGACTAAACCCCCAGTTCCAGCTGCAGAAAAGAAACTCCAAAGCATGATACTGCCACCACCATGCTTCACCGTGGGGATGGTGTTCTTTTGGTGATGCTAAGTGTTGTTTTTGCGCCAAACATACCTTTTGGAATTGTGGCCAGAAGGTTCAACCTTGGTCTCTTCAGACCATAACACATTTTCCCACATGCTTTTGAGAGACTTGATGTATTGTTTTGCAAATTTTAGATGGGTCTGGATGTTTTTCTATGTAAGAAAAGGATTCCATCTTGCAACCGTGCCCCATAGCCCAGACATATAGAGAATATGGGAGATTGTTGTCACATGTAGTACACAACCAGTACTTGACAGAAATTCCTGCAGCTCCTTCAGTGTTGCTGTAGGTCTCTTGGCATCCTCCCTGACCAGTTTTCATCTTGTCTTTTCATCAATTTTGGAGGGATGTCCAGTTCTTTGCAACATCACTGTTGTCCCATATTTCCTCCATTTTTGATGACTGTCTTCACTGTGTTCCATGGTATACCCAATGCTGTGGAATTTGTTTTACCCTTCTCCTGACTGATACCTTTCAACAATGGGATCCCTTTGATGCTTTGTAAGCTCTCTGTGAACCATGGGTTTTGCTGTAGCAGGCAGCTGAGTAAATGTCAGGAAAATCCTACTAGGACAGCTGAACTTTATTTGGGGTTAATCAGATTCTCTTTAATTGATAGCAGGTGTGTACCAAAGATGACTGAATGTTGTAATTAAATCAAAAGGTGCTTCAACAAAGTATTAGTTTAAGGGTGTGCACACTTATGCAACCAGCTTATTGTACATTTTTTATTTTTTATATTTTCCCCTAACATATTTGTTTGTTTTTCAATTGAATTGTACAGGTTATAGGTTCATTAAAGGTGGGAAAAGTTTTGAAATGATTTATTGTGGTCTCATTTTTTTATATCACATAAACCTGGCATTTTAACAGGGGTGTGTACACTTTTTATATATCCACTGTATTTATATTTTTAATTTATTTCCCTAGAAAAGTGCGTACTCACAATGGATGTCCGAGATACTCCTGTGTGCCTCCCAGTCCCACTTACTAATGTTGCTTGGGTACTGCCCCAAAAGACCTGTGGTTGAGTGTGCAGGTAGGAGGCATGGTACCAAGGTGCTAGAGACCATGTCTTGAGCTATATAATTTTTTTAAAGAAACATCTTTATTAAATGATCACTTATGACATAGGCAATCATGCATTTATATAAATGAAAATAAACCAAACTTACATAAATTTAGTTGCAAACATTATGCATCACAAACCATATTGACATATTGACATAATTTTAGTTGCAAACAGTATGCATCGCTTATAATCTTATAATCACTTATAATCTAACCAGTCATTGTCAGTCAAACATTACATAGCTCATTCAAATCCTGCCTTCTTTTAAATATCATTCCTCCTCTGCATGTATGGTTCCCACAGTTCCCATTATTACAATGTAATTTTCTCCTTCCCTTTTCTAAAGATCCCAGTTCTAGTTGTTTATCTCTGTTACTATAGTCACTACTTCTAGTACAGTCGGTTTAGACTTTTATTTCTATTTTCTAGTAATTATTTTTTTAGTAACCACCATAATTAGACTCAGCAAGGTCTTACTATGTCTAGGCAATTCCGATTCTGTATCATAGTTCAAAAAATCATTTTCTTAGTTACACCAGTTTGCTCATCCAATATCTCTGACAGAGTACTGGGCACGGAATCTTTAAAGTTTGCCATCTCATTACACTCCCAGAAAATATGTTCTCAATTACCACTTTCTTCCCCATAACACCGCCAACACTTGCTGTCTACTTGAGAAAAAATTATTTGGAGTCTACTTGGGATATAAAAATACCTATGTAAACACTTTCAAGCAAAGATCTTCTAGACTTTGTTGCATATTTGGGAGACATACATATATCTCCACATTGTTTCTTTCTGAATTGCTAATCAAAGCAAAGCAATTTTCATACAATACTTTATATTCTCTACTATTTACTCCTTTATTAACAGCAGCTTCTGTTCTAGATCCTACTAAAAATTCTACCAGCGCTGGTCTTTCATTTAGGAACCCCCTTTCTTTTTCTTTGCCTGTATGCTATCAGTCCTTCGTAGGAAAGGCAATCTCTAACCTGCAGTCCAAATAAATCCTTGGCCTCTTCTCACTCTATTACCTTCCCTCTGTAATTATCTGCTCCCAGTACCTTAGTTATTTTACCAGTTTTCTCCAATAAATTCCAGCCCGCTGTTGCCTATTGTCTGCATCCCTAATTGCAGTCATCCCTATCGGCAGAATCTCCTTTCTCCATTCCCATGTTGGTTAGTTCTTAGAATACCTTCTGTTACTTTATGAATAAAGGAGTTATGTTTTACCGTAATGTTCCATCTGTGTTCTTGATCTTCACTTATCCTTGACTGTGGATTCGGTTCCGTACCTCGGAACCAGCTCAGATTATACTGCAGCGAGCTTCTTGCAAAAAACTCTCAGTCTTAGCTCTACCCAGAATAGTACTCTTAAGATTACCTCAGATCGAGCTTGCATAAGATAGTCACAGACAGGAAACAATGAATCAGAGACCATATCTGTATTCATAAAGGAATAATGCAATCTGTTGGGATAGATCTGTTCCACCAAGAAGCCCAAAAGGCAGGGGAAAGGAGGGTGGGGATGTCAAGAATAAGTGAAGATTGACAACGTAGATGGAACATTGTGGTAAGACATAACTTTCTTATTTGATGTTGTCAATCTTCACTTAATCCTTTACTGTGGGACAGTCCCCAGCTACCAAAATCTTGGGAGGTCTCACGGAATAATATTCCTGAGCACCATCAAACCAAAAGATGCTCATTCCCTAGAGACCAGATCCAGCTTGTAATGAGTAATAAAGGTATGCGGGGACGCCCAAGTAGTCCCTCCACATGCATCTTCTATAGAAGCTCTGGCATGGAAGACTGCAGAAGCAGCTATGCTCTCGTAGAATGTACCTTTACAGGTCCCTGCAGTTGCACTTTCCTTTTGTTATAAATGAAGATTATGCAGTCCTTGAGCCATCTAGCCAGAGTAACCTTAGAAGCTGGTCTGCCCAGAGTAGCAGAAGAGAATGAAACAAACAGCTGGTCAGATTTTTTGAATTCTTTTTTTCTGTGCTGTAAAAACATAATTGTCTGTGAACATCTAGCAAATGCAAACAATATTCGCCTTTGTTTAAACATTGTATAGTCTGATTAATATTCATTTCAGATACTACTTTTGCTAAAAAGGATGGATTTGTTTGCAAAGACACACTGTCTTTACAAAAGATTAGGTAAGGAGGCTTGCCAGATAAGGCCTGTAACTCAGATATTCTCCTAGCAGAAGTAATAGCAACCAAAATGAGTTTTTCCAGGATAAATACTTCAAATCACAATTTGCGGATGGTTCAAATGGGAAATTAATTAAAGATTGTAGCACCAGATTCAAGTCCCAAGGTGTAGACGGATCCTTGTATGGACGTCTCAGCAATAACGTTCCTTTCAGAAAGGCTTTACAAAGTTTGTGTGACATTAAAGCTGCATCATTTAGACCACTATGAAAATTTGAAATTGCAGCTAGATGAACTCATATAGTTGAGGAGGACACTCCTGCATCAAAAAGTGATGCTAAAAATTCCAAGACCTTATGAACTGGTGCAGAATATGGGATTACTGTCTGTAGCCCATTTTGAAAATTTTTGCCACTTGCTGTTGTATAACAGTCTAGTCGAAGGTTTGTTGGAGGCTAGAAGAATTCTTTGAACTGGTGCAGTAAGGCTAGTATGCCTGGCAATGATTGGAACTGCAGAAGCCATGCAGTGAGCTTGAGATTTTGAAGATTTGGATGAATGAGTCCCTCTGGATGTGACAATAGGTCTGGAGCTGGGTCCAGTGTCCAAGGTTTCTGAATAAAGTGAGGCCACAGAAAGGCAAACCATATAGGTCAAGCTCAGTGTGAAGATAGGTGAAGGCTGCCAGCCTAGCCAGATAGAATTTTGTAGATAATTCTGTCATTTGTATATATTAATATAAGCCACAGGCTTGTTCTCTTAAATGGGAAAAAATGGTGTTAAATGTGGAACTGCAAAAATGTAACAACAGTGCATTTGGCTGTAACAAAGCTGATAAGTCAAGCATTTCATGACTGTCTTTGATCTCAGGGCTTGGAGCCGATATGTCAGGATGAAGGAATTCTGGCTGTTGTCTTGAGACCAGAGTTAATTGCTAGAATTTGCATGTATAATTTCTTTTATTGTTCTGGCTTCCTGACCAAATGCAAGATCAAGGGCTATTAACCTCTGAGAGTCCGTTAGCCTGGGAACTGGAAATAAATTATGTAAGCTGAAATGAATCAGTGATATTGTGTTATCAATTTAAGGACAGAAAGAATGAGAGCATTTAAGCATTTGTCTTGAGAACATCCAACTCACTACTCTGCCTGAGTCTATATGTAAGTAAGATTTTAGAACTGTGTTTTCTGTTAGATATAGCTAGGAAATAGGAAGATTAGACTAGTTTGATTTTTTCTGTGATGTCAGAACTTTTCTACTGTATTATTTTAAATATTTCTCTGTGATCTCTGAACTCTTGACTGGCACTGTGTAGTAAGAAGTATTGTCTTGTGTTTTTATTTATTAAATATTTTGAAACCTCTCAACTGTGGCTGTTTTATTTAGAGATAATTTAAGCTCTAAGAGTACATTGCATGTATATAGTGATACTGTAGCAAGTCACTCCAAATAAGTCTTGACTGGTTGCACTTACCATTTGGGTAATAATATTGCACAGTATATTTGGACGCCCTTTCATAAGGGCCTTTGAGTAGCTGATAAATATTAGCTGGGTGCTGACAGTGATTTCTACTGTATAGTCTGGGTAAAAGGGGCACAGCTGGAGAACCTGTGCCAGCCTTCCCCAGGAGTGTATGTGTGGTTGTATAATTTCTTATCTCAAAGTGTGTGTGTGTGTGTGTGTGTGTGTGTGTGTGTGTGTGTGTGTGTGTGTGTGTGTGTGTGTGTGTGTGTGTGTGTGTGTGTCAGCTACTTGGGCAGGGACACAAAGCACTGGTTGAACAGAGAGAGTGCTGGAGGTTTTAGCTTGCTCACTAGACTGAGATTTGGACCCTGTAGCTGTGCTAGTGGGGAGTCTTGCTAGGGACCTGGAGAGAAAGGGAGAAACCAGCCCCAGACTGACTGTGAACTCTGTGTACTCTTAAGGGAAACTGTACTTTACTGTGTGTATATTTATTATCCTTTCCCTATATGGATGACCCTCACTGGTGTTAGTGGTGAGGATTGAGGCTCCTTGATTGCTGGGCCAGTGCACAGGTGTCACAGCCAGAATGGAGCAATGAGAATTATCCTGTTCTTCAACCTGCTGGCTTTCTTCAGAAATTGGGAAATTAGAGGAATCAGGGGAAATGCATACAGTAGACTGGGGGGGGGGGCAATCATGAAGGAGAGCATCTCTGGGTGACTCCCTCAGAGGGAAGAATTAGGGCAAAGTAGCTGCTACACTTGTTCTGGGAGTGTGCAAAGAGACTGCAGCAGGGCTGGCCCCATTAACGGAATATCCTTTCTGCCATGAAAGTTTTGAGAGACAACTCGTGAAGCATCAGGATGCTGCTGCTCAGTTTGTCCACGATCATATTGGAGCTGCCTGGAATATGCTCTGCAATTAGAAAGTGGCTGGATGAAACTGCCCATTGCCATACTCTGAGTGCTTCTCAACAAAGAGGGTAAGTTCTGGTTCCCTCTTGTTTGTTGATGTACCAAACCACTGACATATTGTCTGTTTGGATAGCAATGACTCCTGAGAGGAGGGTTTCTTGGAATGCTTGCAACACCGGAAGCACTGCTCTCATCTCAAGAACATTGATGTGCAAATTGGCCTCTAACTGGGACCAAGTACCTTGGACTGTCTTTCCAAGATAATACCCCCCCATCTGGAATTTGTCCATGGTCACTATGGCTTGGGGATGAGGAGGGATAAAAAGACGGCCCTATAGAATGTTGTTGGAATGGAGACACCAACTCAGGTCCTTTTTGCATAAATTGGTGATCAGTACTTGATAGGACATTGGTTGGCTCAGTAATGACCATTGTGATGCCAAGAGCCATTATAAAATTTGCATGTGAAATCTCGCAAGGGGAACTAAAGTGATGGAGGCCATAAATAACAAACGAAAAACACAACAAACTGGTAGAAGTAATATAACAAAATGTCCAACAGTAAAGGCAAAACACAAAAACAAATAACATGTTTATTAACTGAATAAAAGTGATGGAGGCCACCATAGATCGTAGAGTCTAACACCAGTCTTGCAGTCACTGTTCTGTCGTGAATAATCTGTCTGACTTGTGATTTTATTCTTTGAAGTTTTTCTTGGGGAAGCAACGTGATACAGGTGATTGTGTCTAATGCCACCCCTATGAACCCTAAATGTTGTGCTGGCTCTAGATGCAATTTTTCATAGTTGACAGTGATCCCTAGCAAACAGCAAGTTTGAAGTACGTAGTTCCTTGCCTGGAGCAGTAGATGCCTGGTGGTTATGGTAATGAGCCAGTTGTCTAGGTATGGAAACATATGGAGTCCTTGCAGTCTGAAGTGAGCTGCAACCACTGCCATGGATTTGGTGAACACCCTGGGGGTTGTGGTGATACCAAAGGCCATGGCTCTGAACTGATAATGACTGGCTCCCAGCTAGAAGCATAGAAATCTTGTGGAGCATTTGTCTATTTTTATGTGATAATATGTATCCTGAAGTTCTATTGAGCACATCCAATTCTCTTTCCCTAAGAATGGGAGAATTGACTGAACCATGACCATCCGGAATTTGGTTTGTTGAACCAACTTGCTTAAAACACTGAGATCCAAAACTGGTCTCCAGTCCCCTGTTTTTTTGGCACTAAAAAGAATCTTAAATAAACCCCAGATCCTATCTAGTCTGGTGGGACTGCTTGGATGGCTCTTTGTTGAGCAGTTTTTGAATTTCTAGAACTGCTGCATCCCTGTGACTGGGTAGAACATCTGAGATTCTCTTTGACTGTTTGGGTTGTTTCAAAAAGGGAATATTAAAACCTCTGTTTATAATCCTCTGCACCCATTTGCCCTTTGTTATGGTTAGCAAGTCAGGTAGGTGTAGGGAAAGTCACCCCCCCACAACTGCCTCCAGAGGATGGCAATCAGGCTTTCATTGAGTGCTGATAGGAGTTACCAGAGAATGAATCCATGGAACCCTGATTTTGTGGACCACCTCTGCCTCTAGCATGGCATATTCCATTATAACTCCCCCCTTTGCCCCAGGGAGAGTTGTTACCACGAGTCCTGGAAAGGCCCTTGGGACATTTTGAACCATAGCTTGCTACTCCTCTGGTTCCTGACATAGGGCCATTGAGGAGTGGAAAGGTGTACTCCTATGGCAGAAAGTGTCTTTCCATCTTTCTCACATCTGGCAAGGGTCTCTCTAACTTTAGGGCCAAAAAGGGATGTTCCATCAAATGGAGCATTGGGAAAAGAAAACTTAAATGACTCCACAAACTCACATAAGTGCATCCAGATGTGTCTCCTCATGGCTACACTAGAACCTGCTGCCCTAGTCACCCCTTCAGCTATGTGCGCAATGAGCCTCATGGATGAATTACATATTGAATCAAGGGTTGACAGCTAGGAAGCTACTTTAGCCTGAACCCCCTCAGCTAAGGTTCCTGTTAGAGTGTTCAATAGCTCCTTTATCAGATATCATTGAAGTCTGATAAAATGTACCATGAAGTTCAAGGACCTAAGAGTGAAGGTTGATGAAGCATTGATTCTTATAGTTATTGTGCAATATTTTATATGCTGTACTAATTCTTCCTTTTTTAATGGCAGCTTCTGTTCTAGATTCTATTAAACACTCCACCAGTGCAAAATACTACTTTTAAGAACAAAATGTTGTTTTACTTACAGTTAACACTCTCCCTCATCTTCCTCTCTCCTATGTGTTCTTCAAAATATTAATGACAAGAAGTAGGGCATACGCTTTAGAGTCCCCTACAAGTTTAACAGAGTCAAAAAAAGTCCAATATTTCCCAGGTTTTCTTGTTCTGTCATGTTTCACAAATATAATTAATTGTTTGTAATCTTACATTTATTTGTCAATTTCTGAGTTGCTGCTTTTTCTCCTGTTTATCTCCATATCCCAAATCCAGTCGCTGCTTCATTTCCAACGTACTCTTGGTTCTTCTAGTAAACTCTTGTGTTTTTTTTCTGTCTCTCAAGCATTTTCTGTTGAAACACTAGAAAAGGTTTCACTGGCACAGTCTCTGTGGTCTTTATTACCAGAACAAGAACCAGAATCTCCTTCTGTTTCACAGCTCACTTTTTGTTGGACAAACTTTTGTATTTCCTCCTTAGATTAGATTAGATTAGATTAGATTAGATTATAGGTTCATACTAGGCTAACTGCCCTTGTGAGCCATTTTTTAAGCCTAGCCAATTATCCCCTGTGAGATTCAAACCCTGTACCTTGTGTTTGTAAGGCAAACACCTTAACCATTAGGCCATCCTCCCAACCCCCCAAATTGACATGGCCATTGTATCTTTCGGATTTTCCCGGTTTGGGGTCGCCACAGCGGAACTCCGGTCCGCTAATGATTAGCAGTTGATTTTTACATACCGAGTTGCCAGCCCTGATGCACAACCTTCAACGAAGGTACGCCCATTCATGCATGTCTCTACACAGAAGACGCTTTAGCTGAGAATCGAACAGGTCAACGTCTTACTGTGAGGCGACAATGCTACTGCAGCACCACCACTGCAGTTTATGTCCTGCATTAAAAAATTATTTTGTCCTTCCAGGAAAGGATATTCTGAAGATAGCTGGATACAGCAATTTGAATCTTACACTTGCTTCTCAGCATTCCCTAATTAGTGGAATAAATGTTTTCCCCTTCTGCTTGGTGTACAGTGAGTAATCATTTTCCATAAACACTCTACTGTCTCCCACTTTTAGTACTTTGTCCTTCTGCCACAATTTTGTCAGAATCAACTCCTTCTACTGGTAGGATTGCATCTTTACTATTAAAAATCTAGGTTCCTTACTCATGGCCAGGTTTGGAGCATACGCACGATGGGCCCTTTCAATTAACAACTCCTGCTGTGGAATACCAGTTCAGTTGCTTATTTGTGCTTTCATAAAATTAATACAGACTGTTCCTTGCAACTTCTCAGATACAGCAGAAAATCTCAGATTTTTCTTTCGTGCTCTGCCCTCTAATTCTATTATTATTTGAAACATCTCTTCTTGAGCTGTCTCATATTCACAGTCTTTTCTTCATTTTGACCTCTGAATTTTGCAGTTTTGTCACCTCATCTAAATATCTGTTTAAAGTTTCTTCCATTTTTTTCCAGCCTTTTATTTGTGTTGATATATAGCATCAGTGTTTCATTTATTTTAATCAACTCTGAGTACATTTGACTTATTTTTTCCTCTAGGTTACTGGAAGTAATATCTTGCACTGCTTTCTGCTGAACAGCTGCAGAAGTCTTCCCAGTAAGTGTTTTTTCCTCACCTTTTGTGATTGATTTTCTTTTATGTTCTCTGAATTTCTTTTTTGCTAGCATCTAGGCAGTGCACTTACTAGCCAGTTACTGAAATTTACCAAAAATACTAGTTTATTGTCTCTTTCTCTCTTCTGTGTTTCTGTTTTCACACTGGAAGTGCTAAAATTAGGCTGTTACTCAATGTGCAGTCATCTTGAAAATCCCTTGGGCTCTATCACTGCTGCCCACAGGGAGTGATTTAGGTTTAAAAAAATGCTATATCCCTCAGTTCGCTGTGGTTGCATTTCACAGTATTCATTGAGAAGAGAAAAGCAACAAATCAGAGTCTCTCAATTAAGTAGGGTTATTTCAAATAACTTGAGAGGAAACGTTGGAGGAAATGTTTCATTTGGTTCTTGTGCATACTTGGACAGACTGCTGACAGGGTTGTTGGGGGGAACGTTTCATTTTGATGCTTGTGCAAACTTTGGAAGACTGCTGAAAAAGTTATTGGGGGGATATTTCATTTTGGTGCTTATGCAAAGTTGGACAGACTGCTGAAGAGGTCATTGCCTCTGACAAATCAGTCACTTGGGAGGAATAAAGTCACTAAATAATGACATACATTTGAGTTTCAGACTTCATATTCTTCAGAAAATGCATGCTAACACAAATGCTGTTATTCTAACAACTAACTTTGTAAGAGTGATATTTAAAATATGTTACTATCTTTTAGACCCCCATTATTTTAGGCTTTATCCAGATTTCTTGTGCTAAGAGGTTGAGCAGTATGAATAAATACATTAGTTTACAAGCACAAGATAAGCTATGATTTGCCTTTGTGACAAAGGAACACTGTGAATGTTAAGAACTGCCCAGTATGAAAAGGACTGCCTAAGACCTAGGAGTTAGAATCATCTGTCGAACACATGCCACTAAAGTAAAGGCCTGAAATGAATACTCGAGCATAGTTCCAAAAGTATACTCTGTGTGTGCATTTACCAGATATTAAAGTAATGGCAAGGTGGTGGGCAGAATGAAGTAATAACTGAGATGGGGAGAGAGGATGTTGTTAATGAGGATTTATAACTAAAGAAGCTAAGAGAATATAAGAATAATGTGCTTATTTTTGTATATGCATTTGTGTGTGGGACTGAGTCTTGGACCTTTTCAGTTTACTCTCAATTCTCTAATGTTTGAAGAGATAGGTATGTGATAAAACACAATAATTTACAACTGCTTTTTAACATTTTTGTCTTATCAACAGTGTAAATGGAAATTTTATGCTGTAATCATGTGACTGTTTTCACAAGCAAAAATATACTGGGGATATCAAAGAACTTTTTATAAGTATAAAGTCTACAGTTTAAACCATGGTGTGAGCCTCCTCCTTAATTTAGTAAATATGCCACATTATACAACTACCCCACATTAATATTCAAAAACGTGCACACTGATTGGTCAGCGTGCACGTTGTAAATCTGAGTTATAGTAATGGAAAAGGATCCGGTCGCCCAGACTTTTTCCATTACTGTAACTCTTACAGCAACACTGTCTCGCTATGTTAAACGAGTTTAACAGTTTGTAAAAAGCAATGGAGATATTGCTTTCTCCTTTGCTTTTTTCAAAACTGTCTCACTATGTTAAATGGGTTTAACATAGCGAGACAGCTTTAAAATAAGCAACGGAGATTCTCGCTATGTTAAACCCATTTAACATAGCGAAACAGTTTGTAAAAAGCAACGGAGATCTTGCTTTCTCCGTTGCTTTTGCCCACAGCTCTGATGTACTACATAGGCATATGCATGCGCAGTACATCAGAACTGCCGCAGAATACCAGACAGCTGCAGAAGGGCAGCAAGGAGGCATTATTCAATGCCATTATTTAAGAAAAGTAATTCTTTTTTTTCTTAAATAATGGCATTGTATAATAGCAATAACCCACTTCTGGGTGTGGGTAATGCTGGATTTACCCACGGTTGGCTTTGTTTGGCCACTCGGGCTTCGCCCTCATGACCAAACCACACCAACCGTGGGTAAATCCAGCATTACCCACACCCAGGCGTGGGTTATTGCTATATTATACTCATCTGTTCAAATTGTGCAAGATAGTGTAGTATTTCACATTTTGAAGATGGAAGGTTGAATATGTCTGCAGTTTCTTTAATTCTTTTGCTTGTTGGTGTTATGTATGGTATAGTATTAATGATGTTGCAAGCCTGTTCTTACCTGTATTTCTTGATTGTTCAATACTGACTGAAGTTGACAGTTTTTTTTTTTTGGTGGGGGGGGTTGCTTTGCTTGCCTATCTGTATGTAGCCTTGGACTTCAGCAATTTGAATTAATTTTTCCTGAGAGCTCCTAATATATGAAGAACTGGGTATGAGGTAGAACAAGTATGAAATAACACTTTAACCATGCTGTGAGGTCCCCAAAGTTGTTATTAAATGTTCCACATTTTGCCCATTTGTTCCACCTTATGAAAGGTAGTGTAGTGTTCCATATTTTGAAGATGGAAAGTTGACTATAGTTGGAATTTCTTTAATCCTTTGCTAGTTGTTACTATGGGAATCATAGTAATGTCAACCATATTAAACTGTGAATGAAGAAGCCTCAGCTTAAGAATTTAAGGATATCTAGTTTTACTTATCTCTGTCATTAAAACTACAGTTTCGTAAGGTTCACTGCAGGGAATTGTTCATACACAGCCATAACAATATTCAGAAAATCAGAACTGCATCATTTAAAATGTTGCGCATCCAAAACAAGTATTGAAACCTTAGAATACGTTATTTTGATCAGACATTCCTTTTTGAGTACTATGCATACCTCTCAGCTCTCCCCTATTTTTACATTATGTCCCCAGTTTTGCTTCAAATGTTTTTCCTGTCCCTCATGACACTTTTTATTTCCTGGTAAAACATTCATGATTACAGTCAGTAATGCCAGTCATTAGGGTTTTATACTTCTTACCACTGTTCACAACATACAAAACATGTTGCTCTGTTCATTTTAAGTGAATCAGAGTAATATTTAAAAGGTGCTCCTGATTTTACTCCCACCAACTAATTTTGTCTTTGCCCAGAATTCTTGATCATATTAATTGAGAGGCATTGTGCTACCCCAAAACATTCAGATATAAATTGTTTCTTTCAGAGTTATTTCAGCAAACAGGAAACAGAGTACTAAACGGTTCATGTTGCTGCATTTGCTTGGTACAGTTTTTGTCTTTATCAGTGCTACAAACCTAAGCAACGAAATGAGCACTGGGACTGGATCTTCCAAAATAGAACTATCCCAAACAAAACAAGACCAGGCTGCCCGAAGCTCTCTCCCAAATCAAGTTTAATAACGTCAATAACACAAACACTGTGGTAGCAACATTCATGACACACTCCTACAGAATAACTGCTTTTGTTACAGCAAGATGTCTCAGTTTGTAGGTACCTTCAGGTGAGGCCCTCATTTACATTCAGGAACAAGAACATTGAATAATCATTGGAAATGCCTATTAAACCTGATTTTGGTTTTCCAATCACTAGGAAATGCGGGTGGTGTAAGCAGTGTTGTTTTATCAACGTTGATCCTAATGACTTTTGGAAGACAAGACTTAATGGTATATGTAAAAGGGGGAAGTTTAACTGCTGGTCCGAATGCGTGATTTACTTGGCTACCAGTAATTCATGCAGTGCTTTCTACATGGGTAAAACCCAGAACGCATTAAACAAGAGGATATACCAGCATGACTATAGCATTAGGCACAATGACAGTAAAAGTGCCTTGGCTAGACATGTGAGCACTTGCATGTATTTTAAAAAGTTTAGTTTTTTGATCTTGGGGCAAATTGAACTGGGAGTATATTAAGGTGATTGGAGAAATAGACTGTTACAACGGGAAATGAAATGGCAGCGTTAGATGCTGTGAGTGCAGCAGGACTGAATGACAATATTTTGATTGTGAGTGAGCTGCGGCAAGAGCAACTTGCATTTGACTGTTTTAAATAGCTTGATAGGCTTATTACTGTGACTTATTGGGTTTTGAATTTATTGTCATCTTTAGTTTATGAATGGGGTTTTGCTGTCATCACTGTATGCCTTTAAATTATAAGTGCCTTTAAATTACAAGGTCTGATGATTGGTGGTTGCAAAGGGGTGTGTTATGAACAGCTTTCATTCAAGTATTTTAAAGCAAGTTGTAGTTCTTCCTTCACAGTTCTGAAGATGTCAAGACACGACGAAAGTGCTTAACTGTGGAGAGTTTTGATTTTTGATTTTTTACAGTTTTTATTGTGTTGTTACTACCTCAGTGTTGGTTTTATTGACTTTATTAAACGTGATTTGGAAGAGAACTTCAAGCGGTCTGGTTCTTGTTTTATTTGGGATATTTCTTTATCAGTGCTGTTTTGCTTAGGGGGCAGGAAAACTAACATAAGTTTGTTTGCAGAATAAGTAGCTCAAGAGGCAGCACATTTACCTTTAATTCAGAAGGTGCTGGGTCATATTTCCACAACAAGTACATGGAATCATTTTCCAGTGCTAACTGCAGAGCAGCATAAGGGTGGTGCTCCTCTTCTGGGTGTACCATCCTTTGGATGAAATGTCAAACTGATGTCCCACTGAGACCCCAACTGTCTGAGTTGTTAGGACCTCAGATGAATGTAAAAGATCCCATGGCACTTATTAAAAAGAGTTGGGGAAGTTCCCAGATATCCTGGCAAATTTCCCCCAGTCAGTATGAATATCGCCTCTGGTATCACTTGAAAAGAAGCTGTTGGCCTAGTAGGACTACTCCAGTCAATAAAAACTGTAAATAAATAAATAAATGTTGCCAATATATCTCAGTTATTTCATCATATCTTTGTAATCTGACCATTTTAATGCATCAGAATAATTAAGTGGGTATGGGTGTTATAGCTCAATGGACCTACCACTGTAAAGTGATCTTGGAAGTTTGTTTTTTTCCAGAATCCACTTCAAGCCCCCCATATACAAGTCATGCAAGACATAAGGGAATCATTTTTTTTAATTTCCATGTAAATAGAATATCAGTAGTGCGAGTCACAGGCATCTTATACAGCTTCTCAGAACTGTTTTCATTTTTACATTTTTGCTTAAATTCCTGTGATTTGTGCTCTCAGACAAGCCATTAACTCTTTAACACTAGTTGTAAATGCTCAACATAATAAACTAGCTGATTTGCATATTTTAAGGTTTCCAATTTTTATAATCCTGACAGACGCTCTCCCATATATTTCCTTGTTGTTGTTGTTGTTGTGTCTTTCGGCTTTTCCCGGTTAGTGGTCGCCACAGCGGAACTCCGGTCCGCTAATGATTGGCAGTAGATTTTTACGTGCCGAGTTGCCAGCTCTGACACACAACATTCAACGAAGGTACACCCATTCACGCATGTCTCCACACAGAAGACGCTCTAGCTGAGAATCGAACAGGACAACGTCTTACTGGGAGGCGACAACGCTACCGCAGCACCACCACCGCAGTCCTCCCATATGTATCAAAACTATCATTGTAATCCAGGAGATGTTAACTGACCACTCTTGCTTCTCTCTGAGTGAACTTTTAACAGATATTTAAACTACTTTGTTATCCACCAATGTCTGCAGTGAAAAGATGTGTTTTATTCCGAAATCTGCCAACATGTGCTGTATTTGTTTAAAAGTATTTTACAGTGCGGCACAAAAATAAGTGTGACATTCTGTTCTTGAATTTGGGTTAATGATATTTTTCTATTGAGGCAGGGGTGTCTTTGTGCATGACATTTTCCCACCTGTGTTGTATTTGTAGCTACATCCTTGACTTGTTACACTGTAGCATACCTGCACTTCATCCAAACCATAACCTTGAGCATGACAAATTAGTATTTTTGTTTTGTGAGCATTGCCAGGATTTGTAAGATTGCCATTCACGTTTTATATGTGGAAATGGTCTTTCATTTTTAACAGCAGATTATGGGTGAATTGTCACCAATCATCAAGTATTCTATACTTTATTAGTATGGTATTTTGGTGATTTTTTTCAATGTGTCCTATGTGCCCCACCTGCTAGCTAGTGTGCCCAGCATAAAAAGGAACCTGGAGCTGCCACTGTTCAGGCCTCGAGTAGGAAGAAGCAGCAGAAGTTACAGATGGCAAGATGACAGGTCAAACCCTTTCCAGTATTTGAGATGCATATGAAAGGAAAGAAGGCAGCAATGGCAAAAGTTACAAAAAATAAGAGAAAAACTATGGAGGGGGCTATCCAGAAGAACAGAGGTGAACCCAGAGTGCATATTTAATGAAGAAGAGGACTGAAGGGCAATATCGGCAGCACCATTTCAGTGAGTGAAGACCTTACAGGGAGGTGAGACTAGTTGGAACTAATCCTTTCTTTGTAGAGGGAACTACATTGGCAGAACAAGTGTGCTGGATTAGAGCAGTACAAGAGTAACCCTATGGCTACAGGGTTGGCATGAGGACTAAAGCTTGCACTATGAAGATCCATAGCCTGTGTTTTCTAAATGGATTTTTAAACAGCATGTTACAGAGGAAGAGAATCTTAATCTTATACATTTTATCACTCTGGGAGAAACTGAGGAACACTTAAAAGAATCAGTTGGGAGCAAAAAGCCTGGAGATGGTAGACTCCCAATAGAAATGTGAAAAAATGCTAAAACACAGATTATTATTAAAATGGCAAACTTTATTTATGGAAATAATGCAATCAGGAAGTATTCCAGATTCCTGGCATGAAGTAGTAATAACTTTGCTTCCAAGGAGTGGAAAGAACCTTATGCCCCAGCTCAGTTCTTCTACATGATTGTAAAGTAGTTGTAAACATTCAAGCTGCCTGACTTACAAACATATTAGCTAGGCTAATAAAAGATTACCAATGTGGTTTTATTATAGACAGGCATACCTTTAATAATATATTGAAGGTGCATATCATTCAAAATAAACTGGAAAAAATCCAGAGGCAGATGGTACTTTTGAGCTCAGACGCTGAGAATGCATTTGACAGGGTAAGCTGAAATGATGTTAAAGCTTATGGGATTTAAAGATGACTTTGTCCAACTTCTTTAAAAATATATATAAAAAAATATTTTTTGGCTAGACTGCAATAATAAAGGTGAATGCAAGGCTGATGGGATCAGTGCCCATTCAAAGGGGCACGTGTCAAGGATGCCTTGTCCTACCTCTGATTTTTGCACTCTTCTTAGATGAGCCGTTAGCCCAGAAAATAAGACCGTCTTAAGTGAAAGGTCGGTAATGACCAGGTGGGGAAGAAAAAAATTGCTTTTTTGCAGAGGGCATAATCCTGTTTCAAACTGATCCAGACAGGGATATCACAGGGAAGTATTCAATATTAGTAAAATTTAAAAAAGGTGTCAGGGTTTAGGATAAACAAAGAGTAGACCAAAGTCTTGGGTATGAATTATATGCCATCTGTGGAATTAATACAGGCTTTCCTATATTTATGGTGGTGTTATAGAATAAGTTATTTAGAAATTTTGTTGAAGAAAATAGCCCAGGAAACTACCAAGGCCTCTTAGGAATAAATTGGTGAAAGATATAGATGTTTATAATCCTCCAAGTAATTTATCTTTCTCAATCAATAATGTATGATCAGAGTAAGAGCTTTTGGTAAAGGATTAGGAGAAGCATTATGAAATTTATTTGGAAAGGGGACAATCCAAGGGTATGGTGGAAAAAAATGATAGTGCCACTAGATGGAGAGGACTTTGCAGTTCCCAGCTTACAGGAATACCACCATCTTCCCAGCTGAAATTACTAAATCTCCTACAGAATAATGACTATAACGCTAAGTAGAAATCACTCCTGATGGAACAAAAGGAGCTCCAATTGGCAGACAGAAGAGTGAGAGTGTGGAGGAGATTATTCCAAGAGAGACCAAAAGTGAGATATTTAAGAGTATTGGGACAGAGAATACAGGGACTATTGAAAAGTAAAAAATATGTACATTTGGATGTTTGAAGCCCTACCAACAGGGATGGCAAAGGAATCCCTTTAATATAGATGTGACAATGGCCCAAAGATGGAGTGATGGTATGAAGAAATTCTGCTTTTGGGAACTTCTAGAGGAGAATGGGGAACGATTGGCATGGGACAGAGTCCTGAACAAGTTCTCTCTGCAGGGAGGCAGCTTGTTGGCTAATAGAGCAATTTATGAGATATACAGGAAACAGACTAGTAAGATAAAAAAGAAAATGCTTATAAAGCTTGAGTTGGTAAAGGTACTGATAGAAGCGAGGACAGAATGAGAGTGGATTAATGAGTAAATTATACAAAGCCCTTAGAAATGATAGAGTAATAAATGGAGCCACAAAATGATGTGGCAGAAGACAGAGAGATAACAAAGAAAGGGTGACAGGAGATATACAGGATGATTAAAACAGCAACTAAATCCATAACATTCTTCCCATGTTTTGGGGGAGTGTAATAAGCCAGGAAAATACAAAAAAGACATACTAAAGTTAATGCAAATGGTGCTGGACTCAAACTGGGAAATTACTAGAAATCTCTTTTGCTTGAACTGGGTGTGGGGGAGGGGGGTGTAAGTGACTACAAGAAAGCAGTGACAAGCCTGTTGCTTTTATTAGCCAAGAAGTGGATCACTAGAAATTGGAAATTGACTTGGCAGCCTGATATAGAAGAGATCTTCTGAATGATGGCAGACTTGGATGTATTAGAGAGGGAAACACTGAGAACTCCCCAAGTAAACTGCACCTAAAAATGTGGGACTACTGGGGAGACGTTAAAAATAAGTGGTGGGTCATATCAGATGAACCTCTAGGGGAGGAACTCCAGACATAATAATAATAATAATAATAAGCAGTCCGTACCACAGGTCAGTGAGTCATGATAGTAAATATATGATTTAAAGAGGGGTGTTTGTCCTATGTATATATAAAGTAAGATCTGGTTCTAGGTTGCACCTTTTGTATAAGTGGGGACATTCTGCTTTGGTTTTTATTTAAGCAATATTAAAGGGCAACCACCATAATTATTTTGATTGTATATACAAACAATAGCTGTTTTGCGTATGTCAATGGATTAATAAAATGGCTTTTTAAAAAAAGAAATCTCTCTTTCAGCAGTAATGCCATGATTTTACCTACAGCTGAGGACAAAATGACAGGTCAGTGGGCCCATGATGTAGGTAGATGGAACCCCGACTATGCCCCAGATGAAAATGGTTTATTTATTGTGCTGGGTGATACTGGAGCTGTCTGAGAGAGAGAGTTGTGAGAAGTAGATATTGAGTCACATGTTCTGGTAGGAGAGCATTGATGCAGAAAGAGCTCCACCTGGAGAAAGACCAGGTACTACAGCTCTTATAATTTGAACCTCAAGCAGTGTGAGCACACTAAGAAGTGTATATGCATTCTAGACGGAAACGGTATGTAGAAACATGCTGTCACACTGGCTTCAGCACAACGGGTACTGTACTGCACTTTCTAGCCAATGTGGTAATTTAGGAAAATGCAGAAAAAAAATCTTCTCTTCCCTTCTGACTGGAAGTTGTGATCCATATCTCCTGCTTCTCCCTCCTGCTGTCCAAACATGCTGGGGATTGTGAGATATGGATTGACCCACTGGGAGATAGGAATATGGGGGAACAAAGCAAAATAATAAAGAAATGACAGCAATAGTTTTCAGCCTCTGTTTTGCGTCAACACAAGTGTAGGTGATTCTCATATGCCATCAATATAGTCTGCAGGAACTTTAACTTTCTCATAAGCAGCTGAAAAGCTCAGTGAAAAGTATAACCAGATCCTTCTGGATGGAATCAGTATAGCAGTAAACGATAACATATGAGTTACTCATCAACTTAGACATGTTGCCTTCAAACAGCTTTTCTTTATTTGTATGTTTACAAGGAGCACTACTGGTCTCATGCCACTTGTTAGTGATGTGCAATGGTGCTGACTCCCACATTCATACTGAAACTCCAGTGACTGAAACTGTGATCCTCAGAATATTGATGATATATGACATAATACATAATACGTCTGAGGTCAGAATATTCCCTTAATTCCAAGGTATAGTGAACAGACAGTTGCAGGCATGCAATTAGCACTGCACCCCATCATCAAGGGGTGCAAGGGGGGGGGTGAAGCAGTCCTGCAAAAACAACTTAACAGTATTTCATTGATTTCTATATTAGCTACATTGCTTATAAATTCTCAATTTGTATTTCAAAGTTGTGGGAATCACAAATATGGGTCTTCCAGTTCTGACAAGGAGCTGACTCCCATATATATACCATTGGCATATGCACAGCTCACTTATTTCACATTTCTTTAAACTCATGCATTTTCTTATTTATGAGTGTCATTGGTTGAAAGGCTTTTAAGTCATAACTGGTTCTGAAAAGAAAAATGCTGCAGTCAGCACTGAAATGTTATCTCCACTTGTATGTTTAAGGACAATGTCTTCCCCCTTTAAGCCTTTAATATGTGTGCCTGAGGTAGACAAACTGCTCCAGAGCATTTTAAAACCTGTGAACAATGTAAAGAGTTTAATAAAGCCACTTTGCTTAGGACAATTATGGCTATTCAGTTATATTTAGTAGTCAAGAAGTTATATATGGTAGAAAAAGTATCAAAGTTTCACAATAAAAATGAAGAAAGGTGAGGTTAAAGAAAACTTTGTTTCTGAAATCAAGGTGACTGTTATGAAAAGCAGTTAAAAAATTAAGTCTTTGTTGAGTTGTTTGGAAGAGGCACCTTTGATGCTTCTTACTACAGGGTTAATACAGCTGGGCAAAGAGCTCCCTAAAAAGCTCACCAAAATTTGTCTAGTCTTTGTCAAAGCTGAAAAGACATATTCCATCACAGATGTCCACCAACAAATCTCCACAGGTAATTTAATGTGTTGAAGACCCCCCCCCCCACTACTGTGATTCCAGATATGTGATCATAGAAATGCCCGAATGTTCACATCTACTGGTATACATACAGGACCTGACATCAGTGGCTTGCGCATCAATACATACAATTGTATCAACAGTACCTACTAGACGCTCACTTAAGAGTACATCACCACTGTAAGAAACTGCCAGAAAGAAGTCAGAAATAAGTTTCTTTCTACTTTATACCAGTCCTCATCTGTACTTGTATATACCCACTTAAAGTCTCCCATTTAGAAGTACACTGTTAGCACTTTGGTCAGTACCTGCATCAGTATTTGATAAAAAAGGAAAAGGAAGGAAAACAACATCCTCATCTTTTACTGCCTGATGATGAAGATACTTCCTACATGAACCAGATGCAGTCTTCTGTGGTCTTAGAATCAGAAAGTGATGGCATTTCATCACTTTTATGACAAATGCCTCCATAGGATGTAACATTTGGAGAAACAGTAAATTTAATGGTTTAATTTTTTGAATGACCAACAAAAGCCCCTATCTTCACCCATTAGTACTGGGTCATTCATAGCATGGAAACTTTATGAATGACCCACCACTTTTTTAACTCCTTCGGCTAAACAGAAACAGTGAAAAAGTATGCACCTTCTCTAGAAACCTGAACCTGTGCTACCACATCAACATCACCAAATAGTGAAACAGATACCTAGCTCAACATAATCCCCATTTGTGGGGCAAGCTGTCCTTGCATATAAAGCAGAGCACTTCCCTAGTAACCTTTAAAACTAGTCTTGATGACTGGATGGGTAATTGTAGATTTTCATCTGGGATATGTAAGGAAAATCTACTTAATGGGGGGGTGTTGCTAGTCCCTCATCAGTACTTGGTTATGTGGCTGAGGTTCTCAATGATCTTCTTGTCTGTAAGCTTCCTGACTGGATGCGTGAGGGCAAATTTTCACCTGGAATATATGAGAAAAATCTACCATATGGGGGTGCTTTTAATTTCCCATCAGTACTTGGTTATATGCCTGAGCTTCTCAATGATCTACTAGATCATGGTTCATGGGTAAATACCAGGCCATCAATCTGCAGACTATTACAAGCCTAACCAACAACAAGAGGTCAGAATCAAACCCTATTTAAGTGTAATCTTGACCAATGGGTGGGAAATCAGAAATTCAGTGAAGAATGTACAGTTGTATAAATAAATTTACCACAATAGTAGATGTTCGAATGATCACTGTTGTTGTAGGCTTAGCTATGTGGATTATATCCTGCCAACCTGCTGGAAGGGGAAGGGCCCAGCAGCCCCTGGAGAATGGTTCTAGCAAAGTCTAGACCTAAAGAGGAATCAGGCTTCTAATGCTTTGCAGTTGTATATATACATATATATATATATATATATATATATATATATATATATATATATATATATATATTAGAGGGCCAAGTTGCTGCTTCTAGAACCCAACCCTTTCAAAAAAGCCATAGATAATGACAACGCCTGGATAGAGTGGGTCTTGACCCTGCCTGGAATAGTTTTATTATGGTGAGTATAACAAAAGGCAATAGCTTTAGAAAGCCATTTGGAAATAGCCTGTTTGACACAGGTTGTCCATTCTTCTTACTTTCACAAGAAATGAAGAATTGATCTGAAGATCTAAAAATAGTACAATTCTGTCAAGATAGTACCTGAGTTGTCTGTGGGCATACAAGGTATGGAGTTGCAACTGCTTTCTTAGCCACTTTGTTAGCCAACCAGTATTCTTTCCTCAAGTGGTCTGTCTTTTCTACCTCCCATTTTTTTCTGTACTCCTTTCTTTTGATGACTTCTAGGACTTCTGCATTCCACCACCAGCGTTCCTTATGTACCTTATTTCTATACCTGGCTCGGCTATATATCTGTTCTGTAGCTCTCACACATGTTGTTTTGAGGCACTGCCATTCTTCCTTTTTCCTGTTATTCTTGAAGTACCAGAGCCCTGAGCAATTATTTGAAATGTTGTGCTTTCTCTCCAGTCAACTTCCAGGTCTTCAGCCTGGTCTCTGTTGACCTCAGAGTCTTCTCTGATCACTGATTGCAGCTGTTTGTGGCAACCAGTGGTTTATGCTGTGGGCCAACATTACTCAACATGACTGAATCACCTAAAGCCATATTTTAAACCGAGTGGCTAGCTCTGCCACAGTGTGCAGTCTGTGATCCATGTTCTCTAATCATGAGGATACTGTGCACCATAGTAGACTCCCAAAGTAGTTGGTTTATACAACTCTTCCTCCTATAGGAAACCATGTAGAGTCTGTGCTGCTACCCACAGCTCCATTCTTTGATAAGTTTGACAGAGTGTTTTTCCAAGATGGGGGTAACCCCACAGAGAAAAAGAGAGAACATACAAACTTCAAACAGGCATTGGCCAGAAGACGGGATCAAACCTTCAACCTTGTGCTTGGGAGGCAAAGACCTTAACTGTTATGCCAAGTGTTCTCCTCGAGAGCTACCTCAACTGAGAGGAGTTGTAATAGCAAAAAGCAAGGCATCACTGGCACATTACCAGCTTCTGGAAAGTAAGTCAGTAGATGGGACAAATAAACTCTATCATTTTCCAAGTCAAAGACAGAATGATAATGAAGATAGTCAAACACCCTTCATAAGAGATTCCAGCAGCAACCTGCTTACTAGTCCACACAACATCCAAGGCAGGTGGAAGGAGTACTACCAGCAGCTTCTGAATGAAGAAAATCCCACAAAAGCTGTACTGCTTCAGACACAGCTACATTGAGAGAAGATTACAAAGACATGCATCTGGAGCCTCTCTCCCCGGACCTCTGCTGAAAATTGGCTTTGTTCTAAGTCGGACTTTCCCGGTTAACAAATGCAAAATAAAATAAAATAAAATTTAAAAAAAATCAAATAAAATGAGGAGCCACCACAGAAGAAGTAAGAACAGCACTAAGGAAAATGAAGTCAGGGAAAGCAGCAGGCTCAGATGAAACCACAGCAGATACAATAAAGATGCTGGGTGAGAGATGGGAGAAATGGCTCCTGAGCGTACTCACAGTAGTGTCGAGAGAAAGGTGTAGCCCAGCTGACTGAAGAATAAGCATACTAATGCCAGTGTTCAAGAACAAAGGGACATTCACAGCTGTGGGCAGTACACAGGTATTAAACTCCTGTCACATTGCATATAAGTTCTGGAGAGTGTGATTGATAAATTAATATGCAGAGTAGTAGAACATAAGATGGGAGATAAGCAGTTTGGATTTAGATCAGAATGCAGCACAAATGACCTGATATTTGCAGTGAGAAGGATAGTTGAGAAGAAGCTACAGATGAGGAAGGAGTCCAACTGAGCATTCCTAGAATTGGAGAAAGCTTATGACAAGGTCCCAAGAAAGCTGATTTGGGCAGTTGTGCTGTGGTTTGATGCCCCAGAAACATTGGTAGAGCAAGCTATATACAAGGTTAGAACAAGCTATGTACAAGGACGCAATGACTCAAGTACAAACAGTTTTCAGACTCACAGAGAGGTTCCCATTGGGAGTGGGTGTGCACCAGGATTCAGCTCTGAGCCCACTGCTGTTTATACTGGTGATGGACTACATTAGCAAACAGGTTAGAGGGGACAGATCAACAAAGTTGCTGTATGCAGATGATGTGGCATTACAGGCAGACTCTGAGCAAGAATTTCAGCAAAGGATATGGGAATGGAATGGAATGCAAAATTGAAAGTATATAAGATGAAACTGAGTACTGATAAGACTGTTGTAATAGTAGCAAATGGTGGAGTTCAGAAGAAGCAGAGAATTGAGAGAGAAGGGAAAATAGTGGAAGAGGTTAACAGCTTCTGCTGTCCGGGAGGTGTGGCTCAGAAGAAGGAAAGTCTGAATGAAAAGGTCAAAGCTAGAATCAGAGGGGCTGCATCCAACTGGCACAGAGTATAAGGTGTAGCACATGACAGAAGAATGCCAAAGAAGCTGAAAAGTAAGGTGAACAAAGCAGTGGTGAGACCAGTACTACTGTATGGTACAGAAACCTGGGCACTAAAGGCAGAACAGATGAGGAAGCTAGAGGTGATGGAGATGAAGTGTCTTGGATGGGTAGCAGGGTGCACACTGTGGGACAGATGAAGAAATGAGGATGTAAGAGCAGAAGTCAATGTAGCTCCAGTTGCAGAAAAGGTCAAAGAGAACAGATTACCATGGTTTGGGCACATGTGCACAAAAATAGAAGACAACCTGGTGAAGAAGATTTGGGACAGACAGGAAGAAAGCAAGAGGAAACAAGGGTGTTCAGCAAAGAGGTGGATGGACTGCGTGAGAGAAGACCTGCAGGACTGTGGCATGAGTGTCAAAGAAGGCAGGAAAGTGGCATTGAATAGAAGAGATGGCAACAATTGACACAACACCCCGACCCCATGTAGAAAATGTTAAAAGGGGGATTTATGATACAGAGAAAGAGGTTGGCAAAGAAGTGGGATTGTCAGAGAGATGAAGAAAGTAGACAGGAGTATAAGGAGATGAGGTGCATGGCAAAGAGAGAGGTGGGAAAGGCTAAAGATAATGTGTATGGAGAGTTGTATGAAAGGTTGGACACTAAGGAGGGAGAAAAGGACCTGTACTGATTGGCTAGACAGTGGGACCGAGCTAGGAAAGATGTGCAGCAGGTAAGGGTGATAAAGGATAATGAGAGAAATGTACTCACAAGTGAGGAGAGTGTGTTGAGCAGATGGAAAGTGTACTTTGAGGGGCTGATGAATGAAGACAATGAGAGAGAGAGAAGGTTGGATGATGTGGCGATAGTGAATCAGGAAGTGCAATGGATTAGCAAGGAGGCAGTAAGGATGGCTATGAAGAGGATGAAGAATGGAAAGGCTGTTGGTCCAGATGACATACCTGTGGAAGCTTGGAGGTGTTTAGGAGAAATGGCAGTGGAATTTTTAACCAGATTGTTTAATGAAATCTTGGAAAGTGAGAGGATGCCTGAGGAGTGGAGAAAAAGTGTTTTGGTACCGATTTTTAAGAATAAGGGTGATGTGCAGAGCTGTAGTAACTACAGAGGGATAAAATTGATCAGTCACAGCATGAAATTATGGGAAAGAGTAGTGGAGGCTAGGTTAAGAAGGGAGGTGATGATTAGTGATCAGCAGTATGGTTTTATGCTGGGAAAGAGCACTACAGATGCGATATTTGCTCTGAGAGTGTTGATGGAGAAGTACAGAGAAGGTCAGAAGGAGTTGCATTGTGTCTTTGTGGACTTAGAGAAACCATATGACAGAGTGCCTACAGAGGAGTTGTCATATTGTATGAGGAAGTCGGGAGTGACAGAGGAGTATATAAGAGTGGTACAGGATATGTACAAGGGTAGTGTGGCAGTGGTGAGAACTGCAGTGGGAGTGACAGATGCATTTAAGGTGGAGGTGGGATTACATCAAGGATCAGCTCTGAGCCCTTTTTTATTTGCAGTGGTGATGGACAGGTTGACAGATGAGATCAGACAGGAGTCCCCATGGACTCTGATGTTTGCAAATGACACTGTGATATGTAGTGAGAGTAGGGAGCAGGTTAAGGAGACCCTGGAGAGGTGGAGATATGCTCTAGAGAGGAGGGGAATGAAGGTCAGCAGGCCTAAGACAGAATATATGTGTGTGAATGAGAGGGAGGATATAGGAATGGTGAGGATGCAGGGAGTAGAGTTGGCGAAGGTGGATGAGTTCAAATACTTGGGATCAACAGTTCAGAGTAATGGCGATTGTGGAAGAGAGTGATGAAGAGAGTACAGGCAGGGTGGAGTGGGTGGAGAAGAGCATCAGGAGTGATTTGTGACAGACGAGTACCTGTAAGAGTGAAAGGGAAGGTCTACAAGAGGGTAGTGAGACCAGCTATGCTATATGGGCTGGAGACAGTGGCACTGACAAAAAGGCAGGAGTCAGAGCTGGATGTGGCAGAGTTAAAGATGTTAAGATTTGCACTGGGTGTGACGGGGGTAGACAGGATTAGGGATAAGTATATTAGAGGGTCGGCCCAGGTGGGACGGTATGGAGACAAAGCCAGAGAGGCGAGATTGGCTTGGTTTGGACATGTGCTGAGGAGGGATGCTGGGTATATTGGGAAAAGGATGCTAAGGATGAAGCTGCCAGGTAGAGGAAAAGAGGAAGGCCTAAGATAAAGTTTATGGATGTGGTGAGAGAGGACATGCAGGTGACTGGTGTCACAGAGCAAGATGCAGAGGACAGAAAGAAATGGAAACAGATGATCTGCTGTGGCAACCCCTAATGGGAACACCCGAAAGAAAAGAAGAAGGAGATTATGTTGATGATAATGATGATCCAAGTTATGCAGTATCGTTTCTGCTATATTTTTAGGTTCAGGAAAGAAAACAGGGAGATGGATAGTTTGGCTTAAAGTAAACTCAGACATCAATTTAGACATAAAAGAAAGATTAGTTTTCAAAGAAACCCTGCCTCTGTGGAAAATGAGATAAGGTTGACTCACCGTAAGAGCATGCAACTCAAATGCTATTTTTGCAGAGGTCAGAGCAATCAGTAAAATAGTTTTCTGTGTTATGAACCTCAACTTGGCCAGATCAGCTGGTTCAAATGGATCAAGTGATAGCTTCTCTAACAAAAAAATTAAGATCCCAAGGAGGGGCTACCAGTTTTTTTGGAGTCATGTCATGTAAACCCTTTTCAAAAACATTTAACATTAGAATGCATTGAAACAAAAGGATGCATGGGCAGATGTGCTGAAATGGCCAATAAATTAACCGTGATGGAGAAGCAAGAAAGGCAATGGGATATTAACTCATACAAATATTGTAAAGCTAGAAGTACACTAGCCCTGAATGAGGCATGCTTATGTTTTTTGCACCAACCAGAAAACCTTTTCTGTTTTCTAATATATGATTTTATAGTAGCAGGCTTTTTTTCCCTCCATTAGTACTTGCTGCACACCCTTAGTAAAGCAGGTGCCTGAAGGGAATTATGACCCTGTCATCCAGACAGTCAGTTAAAGTTGTTGGGATTGGTGTGTATCGAACACTTCTGTTCCTGTGTGAGTAGATCCAGTCTGTGAGGAATCTTGTGGTAATTACACCTGGCTATTCCCAAAAGAATAGAGAACCACTGTTGTCTGGGCCAGAAGGGAGTCACCACAATGATCTTGGGGAATTCCTTTTGAATCTTCAGAAGTATCCTGAATATTAGTGGAAAGTGCGGAAAATCATACAGGGACATTCCTGTCCAAGGAAAAGAAAGGACAACTGTCTTCCAGGCCTTCTTGTATGGAGTTCTGGAGCAGAATCTTACCAACTGATTGTTCAGAGAGGAGGCAATGAGGTCTGCTTGAGGAACTCCCTTCATATGGATAAAATCTTGGAAGGCCCCTGATCTAGTTTCCATTTGTGAGGGTCTGCCCTTGCCCTGCTCAGCCTGTCTACCACACGTTTTTCTGTGATGGAATGTAGGATGCCTGTAGAGTGAGATTGTGCTGTGAAGCTGCACCCCAAGCTAACATGGCTATTCTGCAAAGGGGACAAACCTGATTCCCCCTTTCTTGGTGATGTACCACATGATTGTGGAATTGTCTGTAACAACTTGAAGAGGTCCTGAGGAACAAAGATGATTTAAAGAGTTGAGTGCCTTGATCAGGACAAGCATCTCTTTTATACTTATGTAAATACTTCCGGTCCTTGGTGTCCCACACACCTTGCACTTTCATCTCTCCTGAAACTGCTTCCCAAATAAATTCCAAGGCATCCATGGTGACTGACTGCTTTGGATCAAGGAGGGAAAATGAGAGACCTGCATTTAAGGATATATGCTGTTTCTACCAACTGATTTCTCTTCTGACAAATCCAAAAAAACAAAAGATGTTGATGCTGGGACCAATGAGACTTCAGATACCATAGTATCTTTCTCATGTGGAGTCTTGCTAGTGGCATCATGAGAATGATAGATGCTATGAGACCCAAAATCCTGAAATATTCCCTCGCAGTGACCAAAGTCTGAGTGGAAAACTTAGAAATAGATCTAGATATAGATCTACTTTTTTCCCGTGAAGAAAACCTCTTTGAAGTGAGGTGTCTAGCTAACACCCCAAGAGCACGATCCTATATGAAGGAGTCAAAAAAGGCTTTTGACTGTTCTCTTGGACTCACAGCTTATGTAAGAGATATCTCATCCAAGTCAGAAATTTCAGACACTTTGATAAAGACTGCAAAGATAAGCAAGTTATCTAAATATGGAAAAATGTGGATATCCTGCAGCCTGCAATGAGCTATAACTGGAATTAAACACTTTGCAATCACTCTTGGTGCAGTGGATAGTCCTAAGGGTAAGGCAGAGAACTGATAATGTGACCCAGACACACAAAACTGTAAATAAAATGCCTGAAGTATGAACAAATATGGATGTGATGACAAGCATCTTTTAAATCTAATGTTACCAAGAAACACGAATGAGGAAGAAGAGGTAACAGTTTGTGAAGTGACATCATTTTGAACTTTGACACCATCACTAACAGATTTAGGAAAGAAATATCCAGAGCTGGTCTCCAAGCATTTTATTTCTTTGGCATTGAAAACATCCTTGAATAAAAAAACTTTACCAAACTGAAAAAGAGGAACTGGTTCTATCACTCCCTGGGACAGCATGTGTTGAAGGACAGGAAGAAAAAAGATTCTGGTTTGGTAAGTGAAGACTGACCCCTGAAAAGGAGGGAATTTCCCCCACTGCTATCAGTAACCTTGATGAATGATCTTCAGAACTCATTTGTCTGAAACTATCTGTTGCCAAAGAGAAAAGTGGAGAATCAGACATCCTAGAAGGGAAAAGGAATTGCCAGGGTGAGGATGGTGGATGGGGCAAGGTACTTCATTAGTCATTCTGACTTGTTGGACTGTATTTGTTTTGGGTGGAGGGGTTCCTGGATTCCTTTTGGAACCCCCTTTTTATTTCTTCTTTAATGTCTGTTTGCCCACATTTTTATTGAGATCCTGTTTGCTTTATTTTTGACAAAACTGAATGAGGGGGTTAAAGAATCCCTTAGAAAATCTGGAAAAGTAGGGTTGAAAAGTCTTAAGAGATTTCCTGTATCAGCTTACTGCTTTTGTCACACTTTTCAATAACTCTGCAGCAGAGAAACAAAAAAACTAAATCTCTAGCCAAAGGGGAATTTAAAATCTCATTTTCACATCATCTGGGAGGTTCTGAGAACTCAGTCAGGCAAACCTCCTCAAAACAGTACCAGTGGCCATAGCTCTGAAGAAGTATCAAATGAGTCATACATGCACACTGTAAACAATTAGTAGCTGATCTTCCTCACAAGAAGAAGCTACATGCAAAACATTCCTCATACTTTCATAATTAATCTGAATAAACTTTAACAAATGAGTCTGACAATTCAAATTTTTGAAAATCAAAATTGCAGAAGCATACATTTTTTCTTTTTTTCCCAATAAACATCTTTATTAAATTATCAAATATGGCATAAGCAATCTTACATTTCTATAAATGAAAAACAAACATTGACATCTCTTTAGTTGCAAACATTCTACAGACACCATTGAAACAACTGTAGTTACAAACATTCTACATCATTTATAATCTCTCCAGTCATTGTCAGCAAAGCATGATATGGCTCATTCAAATCCTGCCTCTTAAACCTCATTCCTTCTCTACATATATTGTTCCCACAATTTCAATTTTTTCTATGTAGTTTGCTCTGTCCCTTTTCTAAAGAACCCAGTTCTAGTTGCTTTATCTGTTACTATATTCACTACTGCTAGTAAAGTTGGTGTAGACTTTGATTTCCATTTTCTAGTAATTGCTTTTTTCGGCAGCCAGCATAATTAGACTTGGCAAGGCTTTACCATGTCTACGCAATTCCAACTCTGTATCACAGCTCAAAAAATATCATCTCCCCAGTCAATCCAATCCCCCCACCCAGCATCTCTGACAAAGCGGTTAAGCATACACTTTTTTCAGTACTTATCAGGAAAAGAAGTATTGGAATTAACTAAATGTTAAGCAGCAGTAGGATTAACTAAAGCTAATGCTGTTTGGTCAAGTTTGGGAAGAATATTTAAAAGCTTGTAAGACTGAGGAACTTTATACATTCTATCTGCCTTTTTAGAGGCAGCTCGCTAACTATTAGGACAATTGCAGGAAGTGACACATCCTCCGATGCAGGCAGAACTGGAGGAATAGGTGAAGGTTTGGGAAATTCCTTCTATAACAGCTCATAGTGTTTTCTGAGGGACTGGTTATCTCAGTGTTCTCCCACTGAAAATACAGTCACATTCTGGAAATAATATCAGAGAAAGAGAACCCCCACATGGAGAATCGGAAACTGAGATCTCCTCAGAGTCTGAATCAGAAGACTGAAGAGAAAACCTTGCATCTGTCCCGTCATCTTCCTGACAGATTCAGAACCTTGAATCTGATTAGGAAAAGAGGAATTCCTCTTTCTTTTACCAGTAACCACCTTATAAGAAGAATAAATAGTCTGACTTAAACAATGAGCAAGACCTAGTAAACTACTCCTGTTTAAGGAACTTTGAGGAGGAGTAGATACACGTTGAGTTTTCCGTCTCTTTTTGACAGGAAAAATTTGGGCCAACAGTTTTTATTAATGGCAGCAGCAGCAGCTTACTCAGGAATGGGCACAAAATTCTGACTAAACAGGGGAGCCTTCCTTATTCCCTCCCTCAGTACTGACAAGAGTGGCTCTCCATTGATCAGTGAGGTGACCCCAACAGCTACTGAGGATTTGACTAACCCCCAGTTCATAGTAGTTGTAAGTGTTACACCAGAGGGATCCAGGGTAAAAGATGAGTAGTCTGTGGAACAAGCAGTCACCCGCCTGCTGAGGCAAATTGCTAGCCTACTGCAGTGGCAAAGGCTGCCTGCTTATTTTTTTTTCTTTTTGTGGCTGGAAGAAGGACATACTGTGGGAATGGTAGCTTGTTCCATGGTCAAGTCAAAAATGGTGCCTTTTTTTCCCGGGGAAGAAGTCACTTTTTTACAAAAAAAAAAACCCAGTAAAAACTACTTTAAGACATTTTGCCAGCCCCCCCAAAAAAAACACAATTCCATCCTACAGAAAAAATGGTTTTCAATTACTTTAAACAACTTTTAAACTGACAGGAAAAAAGTGCATTCACATTTAAATGTACTATACAGTCTTATGACAATCCATTAAAACACAAACTTCCAGAACTTTCCTAAACAAGAAAGTGCAGTAAAACAACATTTTTTTTAATGTTGAAGGTTTCCCCAAAGGGAACTTAATTCCCCCAGCAAAGGAGCAGCACATGCAGACTATCAATCCTCAAACGCCTGCAGAGAAGCATTCTCTTCAACATCAGGAAAGTTCTAAAGGGCTTGGTGCTGAAACCTGTCTTTTTATCCAACTCAACTCAAGCTGACTAACAGTTTGGGTACATGGAAGGTACCCTGAAGCTTTGGAAGCTCGCTGGATGTTACAGCCTTGGCAGGTGATCGATATGATGAACATCTTCCTAGTACTTTATTTATTTGCCAGCGTGGAGCATCACCACTGCCAGTTTTACTTTTTGAACCTGCTGCTGCTATGCTGTTTTATTACTGTTTGTATGCATGATCAACAAATGTGTACTGGCACCATGTACATAGTGTCAATGTATTATCCACTGTGGTGAGCTGCATACCTGCAGACCAGATACATTGGTGAGCTGCATACCTGCAGACCAGATACATATGTGTGTGTTCATGTGAAGTTTGGGTACAAAATTCATATTTAACAGCCATGGTAGATGCATGCATACATATCCAAAATGAAAGTTATGTACTCACCATAACAACAGATCTGTGTTGTCCTATTTTCATCTGGTTCAGCAGTTGAGAATCAGATCCAGATAGGGTCCAGTCAAAGTACCTTTAAATCTTCAGATCCAGGGCTCTGACTCCTTCCCTACTCATAATTCCTTACCTTCATCAAAATATCTCAGATCGAGTTTGCCTAACATAAGGTTATATGCTTCCAATATTAACAGCCAATTAAAGACTATGTTCAGTACAAAAAAGGGTGTCCTATATGAAGAAAAGGAGCCAACCTGTTGAGGCTTACATTAGCAAGACTCCTCTAGAGTACCACCCATTCGTCAAGGCACAGAAGGTGTGAATTTGGAAGGGGGAACGAGGGAGCGATGTTGAACCAGATGAAAATAGGACAACATGGAGCTATCATTATGGTGAGTACATAACTTTCATATCCAATGTTGTCCATTTTCATCTGATTCAAATGTCGGGACACATTCCCTAGCTACTAATCTGTCTGGGCAGAATCAAATAAGGATATTGCTGAGAACAACAGAGCCAAAAGAGGTACAAGATCTGGACTGTACATCCAACTTATAGTGCAGCACAAATGTATGACTGTAGACCAGGTGGCAGGAGCACAAATTTAATCAAATGAAAAGTTATGTTGAAAAACTGGACAAGTTGCCATTGCCCTTGTTGAATCAGCTGTTGGATTCTTGGTTAATGATAAACCCAATTTTTCATAAACAAAAATAATACAATTCGAAAGCTTGAGAGAGTCACCTTGGTAACTCCACATCGCAATTTTGCTTTGGATAATGCAATAAACAACTGATCCAATTTCCTGAAATCTTTAGTTTTATGTAAGTAGAATGAACATCAAGCGAACACAATGTACAGTCTCCCTTATTTGAAAATTTCAGTAAGAAAACTGGTAGATTGATAGACTGGTTTACATTGGATTTGGATGCCACGTTTGGAATAAAGGAGAAATTCAGTTTTATAAAAAAAACTGTCTTTATGTAAATCCAGATATGGTGGTTTGCATGAAAAAGCCTACAACTCTGAAATTTTCTTTGCAGAAGTGCCACCAAAACAATTGTCTTCCATGTTAAGAACTTTAGGTCTACAGAAGCTGCTGGTTCAAAAGGAGTCTGTATAAGGACTTGGAGCATTGCTGTAATATCCCATAGAGGAACTGTGTCCCTTATAGGGGGGGTCAAAGAAGGAAAGTTCCTCCAAAAAAAGCCTTAGATTTAAAGAGGCTATAAGAGTCTGATTGTGCCCTTTGTGAAAATTAGAATTCTCTGTGAGCTGTACTTTGATTGTGGAAAAGCTAGAAACTTTTTGGAACAATTCCAACAATAATTCCAAAATGGAAAGAAGGGGCAGAGAAACAGACCATTTCCTGTAGCCCAAAATGAAAATAGTTTCCACTTACTTTGATTTGCCTTCCTGGTGCTAGACTCCTGTTAAGTCTTAAGGACGTGTAATACATTGTCTGAAAAAACTGGTGTCTCTGGCTATCATCAGAATTGAAGGAACCAAGCAGTTAATTTCACATTTTCTGGATCCGGGAGAAGATGCCCAGATGGATGGGACAGGAGAGTCCAGGGAGGATGTAGTAGCTGAGACAAAGGTACGGGAACTAGACTGGCCGAGACCAATAAAGGGCAATTAGGATTACTTTTCCCCTTGCACCTTCTGGCTTTCTGAATGAATTTTGTGATAAGTGGAAAAGGGGAAAGGCACAGAGAAACCTGGGGGCATACCTCTTAACTGTCCAGATTTTTGCCTCATATTTTTTGGTCTACTTCTCATAAAATTTCTGATTTTCTGGCAAATCAATGAGAATTGATGTCACTAAATAATGATACACATTTAAGTTTCAGACTTCATACCCGTAGAAAATGCATGCTAACACAACTCCAGATATCCTGTGACTAACCCTGTGAGGGACTATGGCAAGGTAATTGCAGCACATGTTGCTTAGGTAGGATGCAAACAAGGCACAGCAAGGTTGGTCCCAGAGGCAGAAGATTTTCTTTGCTACTGTCTAATTGAGGGACTACTTGTGAGGCAGAAGAATACGTCTGCTTAATCTGCCTGCTAGTACCTCGGAGGTCCCTGGAATATGCATTGCTACAAGAAAGTGATGGAAATACATCACCCATTGCCACACTGTCTTGGCTTCTTAACATAAAGGATAAGATCTGGTCCCTCCCTGCTTGTTGATATACCAGACTATCACTATTTTGTCTTTCTGAATTGAAATCACACCCACTGGCACAGAGTCTTGAAATGCCTGCAAGTCAAATAGGAATGCTTTCATTTCCAGGATGTTGATGCAAAAGTTGGTCTCTAATGGTATCAAAGTACTTTGACAAGTCTTTCTTTCATAATGCCCCCCACCCTAAAAGGAACACATTTGTGGTAACTACAGCTATTGGAGGTGAAAGAGAATGGACATCCTAACAAATCTGTTGATGTGAACCACCATATGATGTGAGTACTGCACACATGTCAAGTCCGATTGTGGTGCTAAGGAACTGATAAAGTTGGGACTATTGGACTGAGACGGTCCATTGACAAACTCTCATGTAAAATCTGAAAAGAGGGATCAATGTGATTGCAGAAGCCAAAAGCCCTAGAAGTTTCAGAATTAGTTTTGCTGGGGGTGATGGATGAGATAATAACTTGGTTTGCTGCTTGTTGAAAGCAAAGAATTCTAGGCTGTGATGAAGTAGCTATTTGAATTGTTGTATCCAGGTGGCATGTGATGGAGTATATGGAATGAGTTGGATTCAGTTTGCTCTTTGCCAAGTTTACAGTAACTCCCAAGTTGTGAAGTAACTGAAGTAAAATGTCCCTCTGCTTAATTAGTAGATCTGTGGTCTGAGCAGTTAGGAGCCAATTGTCCAAGTATGGGAACACCTAGAACCCCTGCAATCTGAGATAGGCTGTCACTGCTGCCATGCATTTGGTAAGTGTGCAAGGGGCTGTGGTGAGCCAAAAGGGCAGAGCTCTGAACTGACGTGATTGGCCCCCAGCCTGAAATGGAGGAATCTCCTGGATTGCTTGTTTATCTTTACATGATAGCAAGCATACTAGAAATCTATTGAAAACATCCATAGAGGTAAAATGGACTGAATCGTGACCATTCGGAATTTTGTCTGCTTCATAAACTGATTTAGATGACTTAGGCCCAGAATAGGCCTTAGGTCTCCTGCCTTCTTTGGAACTAAAGTGAATCTGGAGTAGACGCCGGCTCTTCTCTGGTCTAATGGGACCTTCTGGATGGCCCTTTTTTTCCAACAGTCTTTTTACTTCTCCTGTTATTGATTCCATTAGTTGGGAAGGCACTAAGGGAATCCTTGTTTTCATTTAAGAAGGGGAGAGAAATGGGATGGTATATCCTCTAGTTATTATCCAAGACCCAAGAGTCTGAAGTTATGGCTTGCCAGGTTGAGGGTGTAGGGATAAGCACCTCTTGACTGCTGCCAGAGTGTGGCATTTGGGCAAACCTTCATGAGTGCTAAAAGGATTTCTCAGAAAAGGAACAGTGAAATCCTTAATTTTGTGGACCACCTCTGCCCAAGGGAGGCTTGTGCTATAGGACTGCAGGACTGCAGCACCCCGCACCTGTAAAAAGAAAAACATAAATTGTGAGTCCCCCCACTGTAGAAAATAAAAAATAAAAAATAAAAAATTCACGAGTCTCGGAACTCCACGCATGCATGTTTAGTTCCTGACTGCTGTGTTAGGCAGTCCACAAGTCCCAGAACTCCACACATGCATGCTTAGTTCCTGACTGCTGTGTTAGGCAGTCCATGATCCCGGAACTCCACGCATGCATGCTTAGTTCCTGACTGCTGTGGTAGGCAGTCCAGACCTCCACACACGTATGCGTGCTTAGTTCCTGAACTCCAGACTGCTCTGTTAGGCAGTCTGGCTAGGGAAGGAAGGGAATTCCATCCTGCGATCCCAGAAGTCTGTGCGGTGACAACCACACAGACCAGAAGAACACCGGACTGCATCACCCACAGGCTGTAGGCTCCAGCCTACTCACGTCTCACAGGGAAACCCAGAAGAGCCTGCGCAGGCTGCTATGGAGGACAGACAGGTGATCGGGCTGCTGCAGAGGACAGATTCAGGCCACTACAGAGGACTTAGCTGCCATGGAGGATGAGGATCAGATCTGCTGCAGGTAGGATGTGTGTGTGTGTGTGTGTGTGTGTGTGTGTGTGTGTGTGTGTGTGTGTGTGTGTGTGTGTGTGTGTGTAATGCCCAGTTGCTACGTGATGGTGGGTAGAGAATAAGGCTTGAACCCTGTACCTTGGGCCCAAGTGGTAAGAGCCTGAATTCCCTACCCACCACCATTTGTAAAACATTTGCAGATTTTTGCCTCATATTAGTTCTGTTCTGTTCCTCATAAAATCTGTGGTTTCTGTATTTTTGTTACTTAACACAGCCAGTGGTGCAGTGGTGTAGTGGTAGCATTGTTGCCTGACAGCTACAGGTTGTCTGGTTTGATTCTTGGCTGGGGTGCCTTCTGTGTTGAGTCTGCATGTCCTCCCTGTGTTTGTGTGGGTTTGCTCTGGTGTACTCAGTGGATGTTTGGACTGTATTCCCCCACTATTGGCTTCATCCAGGTTTTTTGTGCCAAGGTTGAGAGCTATGGTGATAACTGAACTCACTGAATATGTTTCATAGGTTCATAGGCTAACTGCCCTTGCAAGCCATTTTAAGCCTAGCCAATTATCCCCTGTGAGATTCAAACCCTGTACCTTGTGTTTGCAAAGCAAGCACCGTAACCATTAGACCACCCTCCCAACCCCTGGGTTGGGGTTGGGGGCTGTATTCCCCCATTAATGGCTTTGTTCAGGTTTTTTGTGCTAAGATTTTGACAGCTATGGTGAGAACTGAATTCACTAAATGGTAGCCATTTAAGTTTCAATCTTCCTTTCTTTCATAAAACAGATGATTTGGCATAGTGGTATGTTGCTCTGACTGTTTTGCACAGGGTCCTGGGTTCAATACTTGGCAGCAAAATGTATGGTGGTAACACAGCATTTTATTCTAACAACTTTCCAACATTATACAAGCAATGTTTAAAATGTGTCCCTGTTTTTTTTTGGTCTTTTGCCCCCCCCCCTCTAAATTTAGATTTTTCCAGAATTCTTGTGCTGCAAAGTTCAGAGATGCAGCTGAGTGTCAAGTAGATTTTACTAGAAGCTGAGAGCTGCAGGGGAGCAAATGTTTAGTGCTGCTTATGCCAAGTCTGCTTGCATTGTTAATAGCACAATAGGTAGTGTACTTGCTTTTGATGCAGAAGGCTGTGGGTTCTACTCCCACAATAGGTAGATGCATTGCTGATACTGTACTGTATTGTAAAGGGGGTGGATGCTGCATTCCTTTTTGGTGAAGATACTTAGTAACTATGAACCTATCAGTTTGCCATCCATTCCCTTTTGCAATATTACTAGCTTATCATTTTTTTAATGCAACTTGGGCAATTTATTCCTCAAGGGCAACAGGCACTTTATTTGTAGATGAAACAGTGAAATATAAAGTTGTTTGTTAGCAGCAACCTTTTCATTAGTTACAGATTTCTTTAATGTGGAATTATTTAGATGACTTTTACTTCTTCAGAGATTGTGCATATTTACTGATACTGGTGGACTGTAGAAGTTTGAGTAGACTTTTATGCTAGAAATGTTCTGAATTGGGCAGTTTTGTCATCATTGGTGCATGCATTTTGTTTCATTGTTTACTGGAAAAATGTTCTGAATTGGGCAATTTTGTCATTATTGGTGCATGCATTTTGTTTCATTGTTTACTGGAAAAATGTTCAAAACAAATTTAAAACACCTCTAACAACTGTACTATATTGTACAAGGAATATAATTTAATACAATCAGGAAGGTGTATCAAAGACCACGTGTATGTTTCGTGTGCAAGGGGCCTAGATTTGAAAACAGCCCAAAGTTAATCTTTATCTGCCACTGGCAAAATGTATTTTCTTTGAATGTGGGTTTCAATGCTGTTTCAATGAATGTGAGTTTCAAGGGCAGAGAAGGTTTAATGCTAAGTCTGTTTTTATTGTGAGATCGCATTGCTTTATTTAGCAGATGTCTTAGTGTTTGTGCTGTAAAATGCAAAATAAAACTTTAAAATCAAGTCCAAATCATCGTAGAAGTAAAGCAGTATGCACATTAGTGTTTATGGTAAATGGGGTGAAATAGCCAAGTAATGGTTCATTGGAATGGCTGCAGGGGGGAGGCTCCATTCGACCATGATTTTGTGAGGGGGAAGGGCGGCAAACTCAAAGACAGCCCTGGCTGAATTATACCTCTCAACTGTCCAGATTTTCACAGAATGAATAGATTTTTGCTTCTTATTTTTGGTTTGTTCCTCATAAAATGTGTGGTTTTCTGGCAAATAATTTAGGAATTAAGTCACTAAATAATGACAGACACTGAGTTTCAGACTTCATAACCTTCAGAAAAATGCATGCTAAAGCAAGACCTGTTATTCTATCAATTGTCTCAGTTATACAACAATTTATAGTACTGTTTATATGGTCCCCCAGTATATTTGGCCTTGTCCAGATTTCCTGCATTAACAGGTTGAGAGGTACGTGAAAATAAATTGCTTTATAGAATTAGGCACATCCAAACCTATCAACTGTCCCTGATTTTGGCTCAAAATGTTGCTCTTCCCCTAATAATCCCGCCGCAAAATGGCAATTTTGAAAGAAAACGTGGAGGGCTTACAATTAAGAAATAACTGTAATAATCAGAGTTATAGATTACTTTTATTTTAGAAATGCATGTAGATTCTTTTATTTTGTCAGCTACTCAAGTTAGCAGTACTAATATTAAAAAAGTGTCCCTTCTTTGACAGGTTCCCATCTGTATTGTGTGGCTATTTTATATTTTTGCATCACATTTTTATTCCATTTTTCATAAAATTGTGTTTTTTTTTGGCAAATTAGTGGCAAATCATTAAAGATTGAAGTTAGAAAATAATGACAGACATTTGAGTTTCAGATTTTGTACTTTTCAGAAAATTCATACTAATGCAAGACCTACTATTCTATTATCTTTCTAAGTTTATAAGAGCAATATTTAAAATTTGTCCTTGTTTTTGGGCCTTTGTCCCACTTCTATGTATGGCTCTGTCCATATTTCTTGTTCTGAGGTTGAGAGGTATGACAAATGTGTCAGAGTCATCACAGTCAGCCAGAGACATTTCAAATTGTTACATACTTGTTGCACCCCACTCCTCCATGTAGTGACTCTGGATGTGTCCAAGCAAGGCAAGGAGCAGTTATGCAGTGTAAATGTGCAGAGTATCCCCCCATCCAAGGTAGACACAAGTGCTACTTTTATTCTGTCTTTGATTTTGCAGAATGTTCTGGTTTCTGTCATATTTGTATACTGTTGATTTATGCTTATTATTACTCAGAAAGTGCCTGTTGCTCTGTGTTTAAGTAGCAATGCTTTAATGACCATCAGGTAAGCTTGTCTGAGATTGTAAGATGCAAGTAAGCTTTAATAAGCATACTGTTAAAGAATTGCCAACACTGAAAGACTTTCTGTTGTTGCCATGCAGAGAATACTTACATAACTAGATAATGTATAAGCCTTGGGTATTGAAATGCATATGACAGTATTTGTAATAAAGGACAGGATTACATTATTTTAAGAAGCTCATTACATTTGTTGAAGACTTGCAGTCATCTTTGCAGTCTTTACCTGTAAACCAAACAGAATGCCAATCTATCATGTGTGGTCCATTACATGTACAGTAATCCTTTAAGCAATGTATCTTGAACTTGTTTCTTGTTTGCTTTTCATTTTTTACTTTGATCATGTTTTCCCCATGAAACAAGTAGATAGGTGTCAGGCAGCAGGTCTTTTTGGATGAGAAACATTTTTACAAGTGGGGTATCACAGAGATTGCATGTTACTTGGTACTTTAATAAAGCTGAATGTTGTTGTGGTGTCTTTCGGCTTTTCCCGTTAGGGGTCGCCACAGCAGAACTCCAGTCCACTAATGATTGGCAGTAGATTTTTATGTGCCAAGTTGCCAGCCCAACCTTCAACGAAGGTACGCCCATTCACGCATGTCTCCACAAAGAAGATGCTCTAGCTGAGAATTGAACAGGACAACGTCTTACTGAGAAGCGACAAAGCTGAATATAAATTATAATTAGAACTGCAGTGCAAGGAGAAGTGGTTTGAGTTGAGTGCTGCTTGTTTTTCCTATACTTGATTTTGACTGGCATTCCAGTGATGTATTTAAAAAGTAATTTATTTTTTCATGCCTCACAACCTTTTTGCTTCCATCTAGATATTAAGTAAGCTGTCATGCAGCCAATGCATTGAAATATTTTTTTCCTCTACACTTCATTTTGTCTTGACTGGATTGTCATAATGACGGTTTGGCACCCAGGGCAGCATATTAAATTAAAGTTACAGTTTTTGTGGTTTTGAGCATAATTCCTCCCCTTTCTAGTTGGCCGCATCCCTTCCCATTGACCCCACCCATTCACCTGCCTCCTGTAGCCCCCCTTTGATTTGAAGTCACCAGCCGCCACTGTGGCTCTGCCCCTAAGACAATGTCCATTAAAATTACCTCCTCTACTGCCACCTGGGGGGGCGGGGTTGCCTGAGGAAGTATCCTGGTTAAGACCCTGTGATTTTTCTGAACCACATCTTCTTTCCTTCCTCTAAGTTATAAAGACATACATCTGGAGCATTTCTCCCCAGGCCTTCGCTGAAAATTGGCTTCATTCCAAGTCGGGCTTTCGTGGTAAACAAATGTTAAATAAAATAAATAAATTAATTAAATTTCCTCCTTGTTGATTCTTGGAAAAAAGCCCTTTGAGCAGCACAGAGGCATATTCATATGGCAGATAGGGTCTTACCACCCTGTTTGCTTCTGTTGAGTGCCTCCTTAACCTTAGGTACAAACAAAGTGGAACCATCAAATGGGTACTAAGGAAGGATGTCTTAAAACCTTCTGCAAAATCACACAACCACATCCGGGTATGGCAGCTTACAGTTATGCCAGTACCTGCTGCTCTAGCCGTTCCATCAGCTACATTGGAAAGCAGACACATGGAAATTTTAGAGGGGAAATTTAAGGTAGACAGCTTTGATTCCACACTCTTTTGAACCACCATTGGCAAATTACATGAAAGAAAATTGCTGATCATCCTGAAACATTCTCTTTGGAAACGTGTAATATGGGTGAGACAGCATGCTCAAAGAAAATGTTGCTGAAGACTAAGTCTGTTTGCCAAATCTGTCCAAAGCTCTTTCTTCAAGGCTGTCACTATGACCATGGAATCTACAGGGAGGCTTTGCTCCAGTGAGCTCTATCATTTGGTGTTGCCAAAATCTAGTCCAGTTTCTTTGGAAATGGCTCTGCTTTATCAGGCTCCTTCCAGTCTCTATGAGCCAATTAATGAGGGTGTGATGATGTGCAGTATTGTCAGCTATGCCAGGTGAAGTAGGGCAGTGGACATGTAACATATGCCAGCATAGCTAGCTGGAGTTTTGTAAAGAATTGTATGTCATTTGTATATCAAACTGATTTGTACAGGTGCTTGTGTTGAAAATGTATTTGTAAAGCTGCTTTTGTTAAAAATGTACCAACAGTGGGTCCTGCTGGACAGAAAAGAAATACACCTGTATGTCAGACTGTTGAAATGACTATATTGTAACAGAGGATACTGGAAGAGAAGAGGTTAATCTCAGCCCAACTAACTTTAAAAAAATAGTCAAATTAAATTATGTGGTTTAGGCCATAAAGATTGTATCTTACAGTTCTGATTGCAGCCAGAGATAACATGTCTGTGAAAAGCAGGACTAGAAATCCTACTGTATTGTCTTGTATTGAAGGTTGGAAGTTTTTGAAATGGTTTTATAGCCTCCAGATGCTATAACACATATCTGCAAAGGTCTATCCGTGTGTGTATTAAGACACATATGTGCTAGATTCTGGCTTAGTTTCTAGCAAAGGGGGTAGTGTGGGAACCACAAGTCAGATGACCAAATGTATGTGATATCTTTCTGTAATCCAGCACTGAAATGGTGTTTTAATACTAGATGAGGCAGAAGTCTCAGAGTAGTCTGTTTTTGAAACCTGACAAAGAAGGATCACTCACTTACATCATCTTGCCTTGCTCTAGTAAGTGAAGTAGGGGACAGTAATTCTTTAGATCAGTCAGGAAAATATAGTAAGATTAGTTAAGTATTGTTTTTTTGTATCTGTATGAATCTTTCCATCTGTGTTATTTTAAATATTTCCTGTGATTTAAACTCTGGTGTTTATTGTAAATAGGTATTTAGTATTTTCATGTTCTTTTAATATTTATTATTAAATACACTTAAACGTTTCATTGTGGCTGGTCTTTTAGAGAAAATTTTAATATTTGAGAGTACTTATATTCATTTGGTGACACTGTGGCTGCTCCTGAAAGCCTTGCTGCATTGGTCAAACACTAAATTTGTATTAGTATTCATTTTACTCAGTATACTTGGGTATCCTTGTAAGAGCCCTAATGTAGCTGGCTTTGGAGTGTTCTGGTGGCAGTATCTACCTTACAGTCTGGGCAGAAGGGACATAGCTGGTAAATCTGTGCCAGCCTTTCCCAGGTGTGTGTGTGTGTGTGTGTGTGTGTGTGTGTGTGTGTGTGTGTGTGTGTGTGTGTGTGTGTGTAAATCAAATTTTAAACAGTGTGTGTGTCAGCTACTTGGAGCAGAGACACAGAGTACCAGTTTCACAGAGAGAGTGGTAGAGGGATTTGCTTGGAACACTTGACTGAGGACTCAACTCTACAGCTGTGTCACTGGGTGGCTTATCTGCAAATATATAACTCTGTAAATTTAAACATTTAAATATTATCTAAAGTTGTCAAAAAGACAACAGTAGGAAGGAAAGGTGCAAAGCACCAGCTAAAGCTATAAAAAAATAAGAATCAAGAAATTATCATCAAAAAGAAATTTATCATAAAGCAGAGATCAAAGCACTTGTGACCGTTTGGGTCAGGAGGCAACAAGATCTGAGGTATTTTAATGAAGGAAAGGGAATTATGGGTATGGGAGGAGTCAGAGTCATGGATCTGGAGGTTTAAAGGTGCTGAGATAGGATCAGAATCGGATCAGAGTTCCAACAGCTGAATCAGACGAAAATGGACAACATTGGATCCTATTTATAGCTGACTGTCTGACATACATTTTCAATTTATAGACTGCACATTTGATATACCAAAATGTTGAAGTATTTTTCAGTATTATAACTCGAAGTCTTAAGAAATCCTGATTTGCATCCCAGTACTAGACAGCTGCATATCTGCCAGCCATGACCAGATGCCACAGAAAAATAAACTTCACACAGCAGAACAGAATGTGCTTCTCCTGAATGCACTCCATGTGGATATCACTGTGTTGCTTGGCAGAATGGCAACCATGTGCAGAACAACTATCACTGGGTCAAGCTTATCAACCAGTAATAATGCAGTCTATGTCTATGTCTATGTCTATGTCTATGTCTATGGTCATTTAAATGAAGGATGCCCAATGCATTTCAGACATAAAGGCAGGGCACAGAGAAAGTGCCAGGACATTTGCATGCAGGCAGATGCTGTTGGGTGGCAAGTGTAAGTATATTAGCAGTAATGCTGCTACAATGGCATTTTTATGACAGTACTTTCCCCAGGTGTCAAGGGCACAACCATGGCACAGTTATCAGACCACTTACAGACAGTGGAAACTTTTGAACTGGTGGTATAACCAGTACCCAGGCATGGTACAACAGCAAGGTGAATATGCCTTTTATTACATTCTTATTACATCCTTGGCTTTGCCGTTACCTAACATATGTTTGCCATCCACAAATATGAATCCAACCCCCCCCCAGCACATACATACACACACACACACACACACACACACACACACACACACACACACACACACACACACACACACACAAACACACACACAACCACAGATACAGGCAAACACAGCCATACTCATCCACCTGCATGCAGACATGCCATCTGCTTCACTGACTTACTGAAGCATCTTCAGTCTGTTAACCCCTACAAGCAGTCACAGCAGTCTGAGGCTACTGTTGTCAGTATTTTTTCTGTTACTACTTGTATCAATAGGAATGATACTCATGGCTATGATGATGTTGCATGTAGGGGGCATGAAGATCAAGGTGATGGCTCTGGGTATCTGACCAGTGCATATGATAGAGTGGCAGAAATTGTCCAACAACCTGCCAAAATGATGATGGATGTTGGAGAACACAATGAACTGGAATGGCTGTATTTTGACTTGCCAATGTCCAGTATATTATCCATGATGTACCATGGGTGATCTTATTGCTTCCCAGTATATCACTGTGATACACTGAAATAAGTATATTATGAATGGTAATTTCTTGCAAGGGGCTATGCCCCTGCACCCTTCACATTCTTGCACTCTGTCCCTAAATCCCTAACCTCCAGATATACTAACTCTGAGGTTGCACCAATTTAGAAAAAATGGAAACAACTTAATTTTCTTTTCATTGAGTTGATGCAGCCATGGAGGTAATACAATTAGAGACTGGGAGTGTGGAACCAGAGCTCCCAGACACGTATTGAGGGACCCAAGTGCAAAAGCATTTTCAAGTCCACTCCATCTGATTATCTTCATTACACCTGTGCTGTGGCTGGATCTTGAGGCTGACTGGCTCATTGTGAAGGAGTTTTGCTTCAGTTAGTAGAAGGAGGCTCACATGATTCATCCCCGGTTGTATTCTTCCCCAAGGTGATGAGTTGATATAGTTTTCTTGTGCATGTGCCTTCTTCTGCAATGTCACTGTCACTACAACAGCAAGGGATGCTAGCATTCATAGTGCACCTCTGGGGCATTGCTGTTATAGTTATTATGGCACAAATACAAGTTCCTTACTCACCATTTACTTAGATTCTATGATCCGACTCTTGAGCTTCTCCCTTTACCCGTAATGTCTCACAGCCCTATAATACCTCAGATCGGGTTTGCTGCCCCATAAACAGAAGGACTAACCATAGCCCATATGAAAGGAAAGATAATTTAAAGATAGGGGCTCAAACAGAAGCAGTGGTTCCAATACCGCTAGCAGGTCACTCCCAGGTGAAAGGTCAGGGGAGAAGGAGGGAGGGGAAGTTGAGGAAAAATGAAAATCAACAACATAGATGCATAGTTATGGTGAGTACATAACTTTTATACCTGACGCTGTCATTTTCATTCATTCCTCAATGTATGGGATACAGTCCCCAGCTATGAGAACCTTGGGTGGCCCTCAGGGAAGGATATTCAAGAATACCACACAGCCAAAGGCAGCTCTGCTTCTGGAGATCAAATCCAACTTGTAATAAGCAATAAAAGTATAGGCATTGGACCAAGTGCCTGCAGCACAAATATCATCAATGGAAGCTCTGAACCAGAAAGCAGATGAAGTAGCCATGGATCTGATGGAGTGAGCTTTTGAAGGTCTGAGCAAAGACAGACCTCATTGACTGTAAACCAACAATATGTAGTCCGTTAACCACTTTACCAAGGTAACTTTGGAAATTGGTTTTCCCAACCTATTAGGGGCAAAGGAGATAGCAACTGATCAGTTTTTCTAAAATCATTTGTATTATGGCGATAAAAACAGAGCTGTCTAAGAGATGAAGCATGTGTTCACCTTTATTATAGAAATTTGGGAAGAAAACAGACAAAGTGATGACTTGATTGATGTTCACCTCTGAGGGTACTTTGGGCAGAAAAGAAGAGTTAATACGTAATGTAACTCTATATTTGTGGGAAATCAAGTAAGGGGATTTTGAGGAGAGTGCTTGGAGTTCAAAAACTCACCTTGTTGAATTAATGGCCACTAGAAAAACAGTTTTCCAAGAGAGAAACTTGAGATCAGACTTGGCTGAAGGCTCAAAATGAGTCTGAGTCAACCACTGTAGTAACAGTGTAAGATCCCAGGGTGCAGTAGGGTCTTTAACTGGAGTCCTAAGCAAAAAAAGTAAAAACAGTAACTTTAAGGAATGCTTTGTACAGTTTGGAAGACGGTAGTGGGGAAGTATCATTGCCAGTATGATAATTTGAAATGGCTTCTAAATTAACTTTTATAGTGGAAAAACTATCCCCTTCCTGAAAACAGAAGCAAGGAAATCTAGGACAGCATAAATAATTAAAGTAAAAGGGTCCAAGTCTCTCTGATGGGCCCAGTAAGAAAATCTTTTTCCATTTACAGTTGTAAATGTTTCTAGTGGAGTCTTTTTGGGATGATAGTAGTATCTGGTGGACTGAGTAGGAAAGTTTGATCTGTGTAACCATTAATAAAATTGGAGAACCATGTGGCCAACCTGAGACCTGCAACATTCAGATGTGTCATTCCAGAGGGATGAGAGATTAGATCTGGACTAGGGTACAAAATCCAGAGCAGACATAGAAGATGTGACCATAGGAAAGGAAAGTACACTTGCCGAAGCCAAAAAGGGGCAATGAGGATAACCTTGCTATTCAATCAAAATGCTTTCTGAAGAAATTTGGGGATTAGATGTAAGAGAAGATAAGCATAAAGGACTTGAGCATATTTTGGTGCTTCCCCTTGGGGAGGCAGCAGGGCCAAGAACCTGCTGCACTTGTTGTGGGGAGAGGTGAATAGATCGCAACAAGGTTGCCCCCATTGATGGAAAATATTCTCCTCCACCAATTGGTTGGGAGACCACTCCTAAGGCAACAGAATGGACCTGCTGAGACTGTTTGCTAGTACTTTGGATTACTCTGGGATGTGCTGTGCCAAAAGAAAGCAGTTGAAGGAGATTTCCCACTGCCTCACTCTCATTGCCTCTCGACAAAGGAGATAGGATTGGGTTCTCCCTCTTTGTTGATTTACTAAACTACCAATACATTGTCTGTTTGAATAGCAACTGTACTGAACACGTAGATAGATAGAACAAAACTCTAAGAACAACAGTTGTCACAGAAACACAGAACTTTAATGAAGCTTTCGGGCTCTCAACCCTTCATCAGCATTACACAATGTTACAATTTACATCATTTAAATAGAGGAACAGTTAAAATCACATGATCAACCAGCCAATGAATTTTAAAAGGTTTTTTAAAAGGGAAATGTTTAAAACATGGGAATATATGCAAATAGCGTGATGTACATAATATATTACTTAAATAATATTTTATACGTTATTTAATTGGCGTTTAACTAGTATTGGTTTTATACTAGTAGTGTTATTTAATCCTGGTGGAGTTTCAGCCTGTAGTCCTATTATCCACTCTAGTTCTCTTGTTTCTACAAGGTTATTTATATCACCCCCCCCCCCATACCCACTTGTATTACATCTATACATCTGAATCTAAAAGTATGTGTATTAAACTCATATATATGCTTATATAGGGCATTGGTCTGTATTTGTCTATTTATTTCAGACCTATGTTCAATTATACGGTCTTTCAACCTCCGTATAGTCTTTCCTACATAAAATGCTTGACAATTCACACAAGTGGCAAGGTAGATAATTTTTGTGGTGTTACAATTTGCATTGACATGAAAATAAAATTTCTTATGTGTTGTGGGGTGTATAAAATTATTGTCCCCTTCAAAAATGTCAGCACAGCAGGTGCAGTTATAACATTTATAGGTCCCTTTATTACTGAAGCCAACATTGTGCCTTATGTCAAAATCCTTATAACACAACATGTTTTTCATAGATTGGTTATTTCTGTAAGCAAAACTAGGTTTGGATCCTACTATAACACTTAACTCTGGCATAGCCATAAGTATAGGCCAATTTTTGTGTATTATGTTACTAATTTGATTAGAATAACCTGAGAAGGTTGTTGTATATCTTAATATTGTTTCCTTCTTTTTAATAGGCATTAAATTACCAAGATTTGCATCTATATTCTCCTCTAAAATATTGGTTTGTAGCTTGTTTTCCTACCCTCAGCTATCATATCAATATTTTTTTGTATAATAATTTCGGAATATCCACTTCTTAAAAATTCAGCTTTCATTATAGATGTCTCATTCAAATATACCTGCTCTTCTGTTGTTAATCTACTTATTCTGATTAGTTGTGACTTAATTATGCTTTTAAAGACATGTGGGGGGTGCATACTATTACTATCTAGATATCTTATTGTATGCACATCTTTTTTATGTACCATAGTGTGTATTAGTTCATCCTTTTTATACACTTTCACATCTAAAAATACAATCTCATTTGATGATGAACACATTTTAAAGTTAAAAAATTTTGTAGTATTATTGATATATGTGACAAACAAAAGGAGATCTTCCTCAGCACCATCCCATACGAAAAAACAATCGTCTACAAATCTAACATAGCTTTTCACATGTATATTCAGTGCATGTTTATTACTCAAAATATATTCCTTCTCCCATTGAAACAATACTAAATTAAAAGTATTTGCAACAGATGTACCCATGGCAACTCCTGTTAGCTGTTTATATAGTGTGCCATCAAAAATAAAAATATTGTTTGTTAGTACTAAGTGAAGGAGAGTACATATATTTTCCACATCTCGAGGGTGTTTGTTGGTACTAGACAATAATAACCTTCTAATTGCTTCTACTCCATAGTCAATAGGAATAACAGTGAATAAAGATTCTATGTCCAAGGTTACAAAAGTAAAATTGGGGGAAGCTGTTGTATACCATGATTTAAGCTTCCTTAAAAAATGTGTACTATCTTTCACTATGCTTCCACATTTAGATAATAATTCAGATAAAGTAATCTGTAAATACTTGGATATAGTTTCAGTTATCCAGCCCTTACCTGAGACTATAGGTCTCAGGGGGGGTTCTTCTAAAGACTTGTGTATCTTTGGGATCCCGTATATTTGGGGGATCTTTGGACATGGTGTAGAGAAATAGTTGAATATATCAATTGAGATGTCATTGCTTATCTGCATATCATAAATAGCCATGTTAACTTGTGTTATACAATTTTTTACTTCTTGAAATGTTATCTTTTTAAATGTACTAGTGTCAGATAAAAAACTGGAAAATCTATTCATATAATATATTCTGTCCATTAAAACCACAGCCCCTCCCTTATCTGCTTGTTTTATTATTACATCATTATTTCTTTTCAGATCTTTGAGAGCTAAATATTCTTTATAGGTAAGGTTGTATTTCATCTTAGTTTTATCACATTTACAAAACAGAGATCTCAGTTCTGATTCAACAATATTAGTGAATGCTAAGATAACTGGAGATAATTGTGGTATGAACAGACTTAGTTTTTTACAACTACCATTACTTTCTACAGAATTCTTAAAAATTAATTTTAGCATGAGGCTTCTTGCAAAAAGTCTTAAATCTATAATAGAGTTTACCACGTCATCCATGGCAAAGGGAATGAACTTCAAACCTTTGCTCAGTATAAACAACTGTTAGATCTGATAAACTGTTATTTGTTAGATTTAAAGTACCTTGTTTTATTGATGGCTTCCCATCTATCTGCGTGGCGTTTTGCTGCTTTTTCTGGGACTGCTGCACTTCCTTTTTGTCGCTTGGGTCTGGGGTGAATTTTCTACTACAGTTGGCGTTATACTTTCCGTATATGCCTGCTTCACCAGGACCCTTTCTGGTTGTTGCAGGCGAAACGGTAAAAAAGTGGAAATATCTGTTTGCCTTTTTTCTTTTGGTTCACGCTGTTGCTCTGTCGTCATCGGCGTTCTTGGTGCATCTAAGGTTACATTTTCAACAGTCATGTTGAGTAGAATCTCTACATTAGATCCTACCGGACGTTTATAAGCTTCCTTCTCATTTGCTTTCTCGATGTTAGCTCTTTCAGCTCCTTGTTGTTGCGCTACGTGCGTAGCATTTGGTTCATGTCTTCGCTGATTGGTTGAATTCTCATTAGATACGCCCGGCTGGGCAAAAATCATCCAATCGATCAAGCATTCTCGTTTTCTCCTTAGTCAATGAGGCGAAATAAGGCTGTTGCTTATATTTAGCGGTTGTAGTTAAATATTTAAACTCAGTTTTCGGCCAAGAAAATATATGTCCGTTTTGGTAATCATCAATGTCCCTTTGAAGTTTACGTTTCTTTTTTAATTCTAGTCTATTGTCAAGTGACTGCATTCTTTCAATGAATGCTTGATAGATACCATGTGATGCTTCACTTTTGAGTAATACTGAAACATCTTTGTCACATTTTTCTATTTCTTGTAACAAGTTTTTTTCAGTATCTTCAAAGAAGCTATTCATAAGCTTCATATAGCTTGCACTCAAATAACCTTGTAGAAACAAGAGAACTAGAGTGGATAATAAGACTACAGGCTGAAACTCCACCAGGATTAAATAACACTACTAGTATAAAACCAATACTAGTTAAACGCCAATTAAATAACTTATAAAATATTATTTAAGTAATATATTATGTACATCACGCTATTTGCTTATATTCCCATGTTTTAAACATTTCCCTTTTAAAAAACCTTTTAAAATTCATTGGCTGGTTGATCATGTGATTTTAACTGTTCCTCTATTTAAATGATGTAAATTGTAACATTGTGTAATGCTGATGAAGGGTTGAGAGCCCGAAAGCTTCATTAAAGTTCTGTGTTTCTGTGACAACTGTTGTTCTTAGAGTTTTGTTCTATCTATCTACGTGTTCAGTACAATTTATCTTAAACTTGTCTAGTGTTACAGGTAACACTTTAAGAGGAGATTTAACCAGCCTTTTACAACTAACTAACTTTTATATTAACATTGGATAATGGCTCTGTCCATCAAGAGACTTCTTATTAAAATGAACAATCCGCTACTACAAGACCAATCATCCACCAATGATCCTCAAAAGACTGCTACAACTGAGGACACTACTAATCTGACTGCTTTAATTAATGTCCTGGAAAAGAAGGTTAGTAGCTATAAGCAGCTGCAATGGCAGAGACTCAGTTTCCTGGCATACCTTGAATTAGGCATAGTACCAAGAGGACTGCGTGTGCTTAAAATGCCCTCGTATGGTAATACCTACGAGGAGCTTCTTGTTAAGTGGCAGCAGCTCAATTTAGAATTGAGTGCAAGCTATATGAAGCTTATGAATAGCTTCTTTGAAGATACTGAAAAAAACTTGTTACAAGAAATAGAAAAATGTGACAAAGATGTTTCAGTATTACTCAAAAGTGAAGCATCACATGGTATCTATCAAGCATTCATTGAAAGAATGCAGTCACTTGACAATAGACTAGAATTAAAAAAGAAACGTAAACTTCAAAGGGACATTGATGATTACCAAAACGGACATATATTTTCTTGGCCGAAAACTGAGTTTAAATATTTAACTAAAACCGCTAAATATAAGCAACAGCCTTATTTCGCCTCATCAACTAAGGAGAAAACGAGAATGCTTGATCGATTGGATGATTTTGCCCAGCCGGCGTATCTAATGAGAATTCAACCAATCAGCGAAGACGTGAGCCAAATGCTACGCACGTAGCGCAACAACAAGGAGCTGAAAGAGCTAACATCGAGAAAGCAAATGAGAAGGAAGCTTATAACGTTCTGTAGGATCTAATGTAGAGATTCTACTCAACACGACTGTTGAAAATGTAACCTTAGATGCACCAAGAATGCCGATGACGACAGAGCAACAGCGGGAACCAAAAGAAAAAAGGCAAACAGATATTTCCACTTTTTTACCGTTTCGCCTGCAACAACCAGAAAGGGTCCTGGTGAAGCAGGCATATACGGAAAGTATAACGCCAACTGTAGTAGGAAAATTCACCTCAGACCCAAGCGACAAAAAGGAAGTGCAGCAGTCCCAGAAAAAGCAGCAAAGCATACGCAGATAGATGGGAAGCCATCAATAAAACAAGGTACTTTAAATCTAACAAATAACAGTTTATCAGACGAACAGTTGTTTATACTGAGCAAAGGTTTGAAGTTCATTCCCTTTGCCATGGATGACGTGGTAAACTCTATTATAGATTTAAGACTTTTTGCAAGAAGCCTCATGCTAAAATTAATTTTTAAGAATTCTGTAGAAAGTAATGGTAGTTGTAAAAACTAAGTCTGTTCATACCACAATTATCTCCAGTTATCTTAGCATTCACTAATATTGTTGAATCAGAACTGAGATCTCTGTTTTGTAAATGTGATAAAACTAAGATGAAATACAACCTTACCTATAAAGAATATTTAGCTCTCAAAGATCTGAAAAGAAATAATGATGTAATAATAAAACAAGCAGATAAGGGAGGGGCTGTGGTTTTAATGGACAGAATATATTATATGAATAGATTTTCCAGTTTTTTATCTGACACTAGTACATTTAAAAAGATAACATTTCAAGAAGTAAAATTGTATAACACAAGTTAACATGGCTATTTATGATATGCAGATAAGCAATGACATCTCAATTGATATATTCAACTATTTCTCTACACCATGTCCAAAGATCCCCAAATATCGGGATCCCAAAGATACACAAGTCTTTAGAAGAACCCCCCTGAGACCTATAGTCTCAGGTAAGGACTGATAACTGAAACTATATCCAAGTATTTACAGATTACTTTATCTGAATTATTATCTAAATGTGGAAGCATAGTGAAAGATAGTACACATTTTTTAAGGAAGCTTAAATCATGGTATACAACAGCTTCCCAATTTTACTTTTGTAACCTTGGACATAGAATCTTTATTCACTGTTATTCCTATTGACTATGGAGTAGAAGCAATTAGAAGGTTATTATTGTCTAGTACCAACAAACACCCTCGAGATGTGGAAAATATATGTAACAAACAATATTTTGTGCAATGATACTCATGGCTATGATGATGTTGCATGTAGGGGGCATGAAGATCAAGGTGATGGCTCTGGGTATCTGACCAGTGCATATGATAGAGTGGCAGAAATTGTCCAACAACCTGCCAAAATGATGATGGATGTTGGAGAACACAATGAACTGGAATGGCTGTATTTTGACTTGCCAATGTCCAGTATATTATCCATGATGTACCATGGGTGATCTTATTGCTTCCCAGTATATCACTGTGATACACTGAAATAAGTATATTATGAATGGTAATTTCTTGCAAGGGGCTATGCCCCTGCACCCTTCACATTGTTGCACTCTGTCCCTAAATCCCTAACCTCCAGATATACTAACTCTGAGGTTGCACCAATTTAGAGAAAATGGAAACAACTTAATTTTCTTTTCATTGGGTTGATGCAGCCATGGAGGTAATACAATTAGAGACTGGGAGTGTGGAACCAGAGCTCCCAGACACGTATTGAGGGACCCAAGTGCAAAAGCATTTTCAAGTCCACTCCATCTGATTATCTTCAGTAGACCTGTGCTGTGGCTGGATCTTGAGGCTGACTGGCTCATTGTGAAGGAGTTTTGCTTCAGTTAGTAGAAGGAGGCTCACATGATTCATCCCCGGTTGTATTCTTCCCCAAGGTGATGAGTTGATATAGTTTTCTTGTGCATGTGCCTTCTTCTGCAATGTCACTGTCACTACAACAGCAAGGGATGCTAGCATTCATAGTGCACCTCTGGGACATTGCTGTTATAGTTATTATGGCACAAATACAAGTTCCTTACTCACCATTTACTTAGATTCTATGATCCGACTCTTGAGCTTCTCCCTTTACCCGTAATGTCTCACAGCCCTATAATACCTCAGATCGGGTTTGCTGCCCCATAAACAGAAGGACTAACCATAGCCCATATGAAAGGAAAGATAATTTAAAGATAGGGGCTCAAACAGAAGCAGTGGTTCCAATACCGCTAGCAGGTCACTCCCAGGTGAAAGGTCAGGGGAGAAGGAGGGAGGGGAAGTTGAGTAAAAATGAAAATCAACAACATAGATGCATAGTTATGGTGAGTACATAACTTTTATACCTGACGCTGTCATTTTCATTCATTCCTCAATGTATGGGATACAGTCCCCAGCTATGAGAACCTTGGGTGGCCCTCAGGGAAGGATATTCAAGAATACCACACAGCCAAAGGCAGCTCTGCTTCTGGAGATCAAATCCAACTTGTAATAAGCAATAAAAGTATAGGCATTGGACCAAGTGCCTGCAGCACAAATATCATCAATGGAAGCTCTGAACCAGAAAGCAGATGAAGTAGCCATGGATCTGATGGAGTGAGCTTTTGAAGGTCTGAGCAAAGACAGACCTCATTGACTGTAAACCAACAATATGTAGTCCGTTAACCACTTTACCAAGGTAACTTTGGAAATTGGTTTTCCCAACCTATTAGGGGCAAAGGAGATAGCAACTGATCAGTTTTCTAAAATCATTTGTATTATGGCGATAAAAACAGAGCTGTCTAAGAGATGAAGCATGTGTTCACCTTTATTATAGAAATTTGGGAAGAAAACAGACAAAGTGATGACTTGATTGATGTTCACCTCTGAGGGTACTTTGGGCAGAAAAGAAGAGTTAATACGTAATGTAACTGTATATTTGTGGGAAATCAAGTAAGGGATTTTGAGGAGAGTGCTTGAGTTCAAAAACTCACCTTGTTGAATTAATGGCCACTAGAAAAACAGTTTTCCAAGAGAGAAACTTGAGATCAGACTTGGCTGAAGGCTCAAAATGAGTCTGAGTCAACCACTGTAGTAACAGTGTAAGATCCCAGGGTGCAGTAGGGTCTTTAACTGGAGTCCTAAGCAAAAAGTAAAAACAGTAACTTTAAGGAATGCTTTGTACAGTTTGGAAGACGGTAGTGGGGAAGTATCATTGCCAGTATGATAATTTGAAATGGCTTCTAAATTAACTTTTATAGTGGAAAAACTATCCCCTTCCTGAAAACAGAAGCAAGGAAATCTAGGACAGCATAAATAATTAAAGTAAAAGGGTCCAAGTCTCTCTGATGGGCCCAGTAAGAAAATCTTTTTCCATTTACAGTTGTAAATGTTTCTAGTGGAGTCTTTTTGGGATGATAGTAGTATCTGGTGGACTGAGTAGGAAAGTTTGATCTGTGTAACCATTAATAAAATTGGAGAACCATGTGGCCAACCTGGGACCTGCAACATTCAGATGTGTCATCCCAGAGGGATGAGAGATTAGATCTGGACTAGGGTACAAAATCCAGAGCAGACATAGAAGATGTGACCATAGGAAAGGAAAGTACACTTGCCGAAGCCAAAAAGGGGCAATGAGGATAACCTTGCTATTCAATCAAAATGCTTTCTGAAGAAATTTGGGGATTAGATGTAAGAGAAGATAAGCATAAAGGACTTGAGCATATTTTGGTGCTTCCCCTTGGGGAGGCAGCAGGGCCAAGAACCTGCTGCACTTGTTGTGGGGAGAGGTGAATAGATCGCAACAAGGTTGCCCCCATTGATGGAAAATATTCTCCTCCACCAATTGGTTGGGAGACCACTCCTAAGGCAACAGAATGGACCTGCTGAGACTGTTTGCTAGTACTTTGGATTACTCTGGGATGTGCTGTGCCAAAAGAAAGCAGTTGAAGGAGATTTCCCACTGCCTCACTCTCATTGCCTCTCGACAAAGGAGATAGGATTGGGTTCTCCCTCTTTGTTGATTTACTAAACTACCAATACATTGTCTGTTTGAATAGCAACTGTCCCAGGAGGAAGAGAGTCCTGAAAGGCCTGCAGCTCTAGGAAAATTGCCATCTTCTCCAGGACACTGATATGCAGATTGATCTCTTCTAAGGACCACATGCCTTGGATCGTCTGTCTCAAGAAATGCTCCCCCATCCCAATTGGAAGGCATTCATGGTCACTGTAGCTACCGGGGTGGGAACATGAAGAGGCATCCCTGACAAACTTTGATGGACTGTACCCATCAAAGCAGGGAATTCTTGCAAAATGATGAAAGCTTTATTGGATAAGACAGAGGCCGTAAAAGAATTGACCATTGAACAGCTTGATTCCATTGAAGAGCATATGGACTTGAACCCTTGGGACCAAGGTATTAGCAGCCACCATTGATCCTAAAGCCTGAAGAATCAGTTTTGCTGGGGGAGAAAGGTGTGAAAGAATTTGTCACACCTGTAAACTTATGGACTGTATTGATGGAAGAAAGGCCAACTGACTGATGCTGTCCATGCGAGCTCCTATAAACTTCAAGGCTTGAACAGGTTGTAGATGGAACTTGGCATAATTTGACTGTGATTCCAAAAGACCGAAATAATTGGAGTAAGTAGTTCCTGGCCTTCTTGAGGAAATGTTTGGTTGGGGTGATGAGGTGCCAGTTGTCTAGGTACAGGAACACTCTGAATCTGAGCTGTCTTAGGTGAGCTGCTATCACTGCCATGCACTTGGTGAACTCCCTGGGGCTGTGGCGAGACCAAAGGGTAGGGCTCTGAACTGGTAATAACTGGCCCATAGCAGAAAGTGCTGATATTTCTGGGAGCATCTGTTCATTTTGATGTGATAGTAAAAGTCCTGGAGAATGATACAGCACATCTAATCGCTCTTCTAATGAAAAGGTAGAATGGACTGAACCATGACTATCCAGAACTTGGAGTTCCTTACAAACTGATTTAGACTGCTGGAGTCCAGAATGGGTCTCAGGTCCCCTGTTTTTTTGGCACTGAAAAGAACCTTGAGTACATTCTGAATCCTCTTTGGCCTGGTGAGACCTCTTGGATGGGTCTTTTGTCTAGCAGCTTTTGAATTTCCAAGGCTGCTAACTCCCACTAGCTGGGTGGAATACTGGGGAGCCTTTTCTGTTTGGTTAGTTTTGGTTAGTGGAGTTTGCAAAAAAAGGAATGAAATAGCCTCTGGATATCATTTTTTGCACCCAAGTTCATTTCTGAATGATGCTGGGGCTTCTGGGTGCATTGATAAGCCCCTCTGACTGCTCCCAGAGTACAGCAGCCAGGCAACCCCTCAGGAGCACTGGCAGGGTTTATCTAAGAAGGAATCTCAAAACCCTTAGTTTTGCAGACTACCTCTGCCACGAGGATGTGTCTTCCTTTGAAATGTCCCCCCTGCCTCTGGGGGAAAGTTCCCATTGTAAGTCCTGGAAAGGGCCTTGTGACTTTCAGAATCACATATTTTATCCTACACACTGGTTCCCTTAAAATGATCTCTGCTGGGTAGAAAAACTTATTCCCACAGTAGACAAGGTCTTCCTGTCTTGTTCATTACAGGAGAGTGTTTCTTTCTTTGCTGGGCCAAATAAGGAAGATCCATCAAAGAGAGCACTGATGAAAGAAGATTTGAAGGGCTCCACAAAATCACATAAGTTCATCAAGGCATGTCTCCTGACAGCCATGCCTGAACCTGCCCCCCACCGAGAAACCTTCCACTGCATGAGAGAGTAACCTCATGGATATGTTATAAATAGACTGGAGGGTGACCAGCTGTGAAGATAGCTGTTTATGCTCCTCCTCTGACATAAACCCAGAAAGAGATTTAGAGAGTTCTTTAATCAAGTCTCTGCAATCTGGTGAAATGTGCCAGATAATTAAGTGAATGCAGAGCAAAGGTCACTGAGGTGTAAACACACTTTCCAAATCTGTCCCTTGCCTGGGTGGGTGGAAGAGCTCTATTCTGCTAGCTCTTTCTTAGTAGCTGCCGCCACAACCATGGCATCCACAGGAACTCCCTTAGTCCAATAAGGCCTGACTTTTGGAGGAGAAAGAAATTTATTGGGGTGATAAGGGATGGGATCCAAGGTATCCAGTTCCTTCCATGCCCAGCGAGACACAAGATCTATGAGGTCATCCACTGGGGGAGGGTAACCTAAGATGTAGATGGGCCAGACCTTGAAGGCTTCTAGGAACACTGACTCCTCCTGGGAAGGGGGATTAAAAGACCATCCACCTTTCTGGCCAAGGATCTTTAGAACGTCTCCAAAGGAGACATCTTCTGGCAGAGACTTTGGAGACCCCTCTCCTTCATTGAAGTCAGTGTCTTCGGTTAAAAATTCCTGAAGTGAATCTATGTGTCTCCTTGTACATGACCTCTTCCAGGGCATCTCTTCAGTGGGATGATCTGGAGAGGTATCAGAAGAGAGGGGAAGTACCCACAGAGGAACTACCTGGAAGCTCGAATGGGCTAGCTTTCCCTGCAGGATAGAATGATGAGGCTCAGAACTTGGATATGAAGAAGGTAGAGTGGTAGGATCCAAAGAGACAAGAGAAGGTTGAACTCTTGGGTAAGAGAAAGCCCTCACCACCACCTCAAAGGCAGAAAGACTGGAAGAAGCTGTTGCTGGCCTCACTGGAACTAACACTCCAGATGATGCTGAGCCCCAAACCTGCCTGGGTTCCTGCCGTAGGAAGGAGTCAGACCAAAGCACCAAGGGGAAGTGACTTCTCCAAAAACCTTGGAGTCAAAACCATCCCCTCTGGATCCAGCATCAAAGCTTCAGCCGAGAAGTCTCAAGACTCATTCTGCTCTAGGGGGATCGGTGCCAAACAAGTCAGGGACACTGCTGGAGTTGAAGACCTAGCTAGATCTGACACATCAACTCTTGGGATTCTTGGATCAGAGGGCTCCAAAATTACTGGACAGATTGGAGAAGGAGAGACAACTGGATGAAAACAGGTTGGATGTTCATAGATCTAATGAGAGATGGAGACGGTAATACTCCCATTTGAATCAGAGCCCTGAGGAACTTCCTCAGCATCCTATCCACATCTACTTCAGACAGACTCCAGGAAGACCTGATAGAGGATGATGTGGTATGAGGACGTGACATTCTCTTTGGAGTCTCTTGTAAGAGGAGAGATTAGAGGCATGGGAAAATAGGATCTGGTGAAGAGTGAGAGCTCCAAGACCTAGGAGATTTGAATGTCCCTGATGTTGGATCCGAAGATGTCAGATTCGATCTTTTCGCTAACTTAGCTGGTGGCTCAGAGGCTACAGCAGGATTTAGAGAACAGGCATGAGAGCATTTTCTCTGCTCCCTGGACTCCGGAGAAGATTTTTGTTTCTTTGTGGCGGTCTGAGCCCCAGCTACAGAAACAGTAGTGGAAGAAACAGACACAGGCAGCAAATCTTTTAAAATGAGTTTGTTGCAACAAATGCTTAAGGCCTGAGAATTAAAACCCATGCAAATATGGTAGGAGGTTTTAAAGGGTTCCTATTGGAACATCGAATTTCCAGTTGTTTGAATCACTAAAGGTCGACCTTTAATGATCAAACAATTGGAAATTTGAAATGTTTAAAATAAACATTAAAAAAAAAAGAAGTAAAGGGTGTAGGCAGGGGGCAAGCCCCCTGCACCCCCCCCACACCCCCCACTACTTAAATATACCAACTCTGAGATCACGCTACAGTGTAGGAAAGGGAAATCTTCCCTTTCTGCACCATAGATCTTTAAAGTTCAATGTCGGAGTTGGTATATTTAAGTAGCGGGGGGTGGGGGGTGCAGGCGGGGCTTGCCCCCCTGCTTTAACCCGTCAGGGTACGTTTTCTTTTTTTTTTTAATTTCGAAGTTACGGAACTTCGATCATATGGTTTTGACCATATGGTATTCGAAGTTCCGTAACTTCGATTTTGTAATAAGTAACTGGTTTTAAGGTGGGCCACTTCCAAACAATACACACTCCTTGTGGGCATCAGAATTGGGATTTTATGCCCAGAGGAAGTGCACTTTTTAAAACCTGTTGGCTTTTCAGCTATTTTAACAACTGGGTAGAAAAATTTGAAAGAAAGATCTTTTTCTTTTTAGAAAAAATATATGTATATGTATAGAAAGAAAAAAAAACAGAAATTGTGTATTATAAATGCTCTAAGAATGGCTAGGAAAAGAAGGAAAAGAAAGAAAATGGAATTACAAATGATGATAAAGACAGTACCCTGAAGAAAAATGGATAGAGAAAAATATAAATCCTAACGCAGAGAATACCAGATAATTAAAAAGGGAGGAAGGGTGAAATATAAAGCAGAAATATGAGAAATATAAAAATTCTCTATTTTAACTCACAGTGTAGATAAACACACCTAAAACTTGATAGAGCATGATCCATGTCTGAAGCATAAAAGTAGCAAAGGAGATCTGATGTATTACATGGCTCTGAGGCATTATGGGTAAAGGGAGGAGCTCGAGAGTTGAATCTGAAATTCTAAGTAAATGCAGCTGAACTAGTTCTGAGGACTGATCTGAGACCTGTACTTTGAAGAATGAATGAAAATGACAACATCAGATTATGCCAATTTCCTACATAGCAGTCTGGCAGCATAGTTCAGAATGAAAGAAAACAGCAACAGTTGTGCAAAAAACCTTTATCAACAAAACAAAGCTTTCAGGTTAAAAAACCCTTTTTCAATGAATGACAAAAGGTATATTCAAAACACCTGTATATATACAAACCATAAAATCATGTGATCCGCAGCCAAGACCATATGATTAATTACACACATAATCACCTAAAATCTTCAAATACATGAAGAAAACGTATAAAATAACATTTATACAATAAACATAAACTTTTATAGGTAATACAAAATTTTATAACATAAAAAATTTTATAACATAAAAATACATTAAAATCATTTTAACCTAGTGTGCTGTATCCTTGTCAAAACAGGTTTTAAAGATACACTAGCATTCAGGCCAGGACTTGAATCAGCCGAAAGTCTCACAATCCATTCATACTCCCTGAGATCTAAAGAATTAGATAAATCCCCACCTCTATCAGATGTACACACACAATCAATCACTCTAAATTTAAACCTATGGTTAACACCACAACATTTAATGTGTTTGGATAGAGCGTTGGTTTCACTGCCTAACCTAATGTTGGACTTATGTTCTATAATTCTCTCCTTGAGTTTCCTAGTAGTTTTTCCAACATAGAATGAAGGACAGATCTCACATGTTGCTAGGTAAACAACATTATTTGTGGTGCAAGTAGCAAAACAATGGAAAGTAAACAATTTGTTTGAGACAGGATGAAAAAAGTTATTAATGTGAGATAACCCAACACTTTCACATCTGAAAATATCACTACAACAACTACAATTGTGGCATGCATATGTGCCAACTCTAGTCAGATCATTTATTCCCGATTTTAAAATGGCAAAATCCTTATATCCTAGGATACTTTTTAAAGTACGCATATTCCTATAGGCAAAATGTGGCTTCTCACCCACTAACACCTTAATGTCTTCTTGTGCCAACAGTACCTTCCAGTACTTAGTTATTATATTTCTAACCATATATGACATAGAATTAAAAGAAGTAATGAATCTTAAGACTGACTCCCCCGTTGAGACACATAGCATCCCACTACCAGCACTGGGTTCTTTGGCAAAAATAGGCTCATATAATGTACCCCTATTTGATATAACATACTCCCTAACACTAGAAAGCAAAGTTAAACCATATCCACTTCTACTAAACTCATCATAGGTGTCACTAAGTTGTTTCAGAAATATATCATCATCAGTATTCAATCTACTAATTCTGGCCATCTGCGCCTTAACTATACCTCTGAAAACTTGAGGTGCATGCATACTAGATGCATGAAGGTACCTGCCTGAAGCCACCTCCTTCCTGAACACCGTCGTGTTAATGGTGCCATTTTGTTTAATAAGTGTGACATCCAAGAAGTTTACAGTTATATTTGAAAATTCCACCTTAAACTTCAAAAAAGTGGTTGTATTATTCAACAATGAAACATATTGCATAAGCTCATCTAGGGTACCCTTCCATAGAAGAAAGCAATCATCCACAAATCTTTGATAAAAAATAAGATTATCATTAAAAAATTTCACACCATTATATACATATTGCTTTTCCCATTGGTAAAGAACAAGGTTGGCATATGTGTTCGCCACCGGTGTACCCATTGCCACCCCTGTTTGCTGCAAGTAATAGTTTTTATCAAACCGAAATACATTATTTGTCAAAACTAAGTCCAACAACATACACACACTCTCCACATGCCTTGCTGAAAAATTAGAACAATGTGTTAAAAAGTTTCTTAATGACTCCAAACCATAGTCATTAGGAATTACGGTGAATAATGAATTAATATCCATAACCACCATATACACATCATCAATATTGACTAATGACTCTTTCAAATCCATGTAACAATGCTTTAATTTAACAAGAAAATCAATGGTATCCTTAAGAACTGTTTCACAACTAGCCAGCAGTGGCTGTAACTGCCTCTGCAAATATAAAGATATTGGTTCAGTTATCCACCCATTGCCAGACACAATAGGCCTCATGGGGGGGATTATCCCTAGACTTGTGTAACTTAGGGATACCATATAGCTGCGGTATAACCGGGCATGGTACAGTGAAGAAATGAAACAAATCTAAAGAGATGTCATCTGACAGTTGAAGCTCATATATACACATATTCACGTAACTAATGCACTTCTTCACTTCCATAGCTGATATTTGTTTAAATGCTACATCATCCCTGAGCAAAATCAATACTGACTCCATATATACACATTTTTCCATAATGACTGTAGAGCCCCCTTTATCAGCTTGTTTAATTATAATGTTTGAGTTTAATTTCAACTCATTCATAGCATTGTACTCAGAACGTGTAAGATTAAAACTTTTATAAGACTTCTTATTTTCAAAAACCTGCCTAATATCATATTCACAAAGATCATTAAATGCAATCAAAACAGGAGAATAACTGGGCATAAAAACGCTACGCCTTCTACATGTATTAGAATCAAAAAATTCAGTTTTAAAAATTAACCTCAACGCTATTGATCTGATAAAAAGTTTTAAGTTTGTTAGGACTTTCACGACGTCCTCTGTTCTCGTTGGTATAAACCCCAACCCTTTACTCAGTACAGAAAGGTGCTCTCTTCTTAGCATAAAAGTCGACAAATTTACAGTACCTGCCATTACCTCCTGGCTATTTTGAGCTGTTTTGGTGGACTCTCATTCTTACGCTTCGCATCCACTACTGTGTTAAGATCCCTTTGCTTCGTTCTTCCTCTCGACCTCGATCTTGAAGCAGCATTCTTCTCTTTCACCCGCTCAGCACATTGTAACTGAAAAGGTTTACTGAAAAAGTTAGACAAGGTTTGTTGCGATGTACGCACCACAACACTTGATTCACCTTCAGTATTAATCACATCATTAGTGTTTGCAGCGTTCATTGTAGTAGCCTCCTTCATCACTTGTGACCCAATGTCTGCCACTGATGACACACTACGCAACGAACTACTATCTGTTGCATTCGTCACGGACTGTCCCTCTATTGGCGGTAGATTCAAATTTGTGTTTACCAGTTCAGGAAAAACATCTAAGGAGTCCAGCGGCATATTTTGTGTAAAACGCTTCATAGATGTCATCACATCCTTACTAGGAACACTTGTAGAAGCAGCTCCACGATCTGTATTATTAAAATTTTTCTCATTTCTGGGCCAAGAAAATATATTTCCTACTTGGTAATCACCCATGTCCCTAACTAATTTTCTTTTCCTCACAGTTTCTATACGGTTGTCTAAAGAACTTAATCTATCCATCATAGAATGGTAAAGCGACTGACATTGAGAGCAACTCATCCTCAAGCATAATAATTTCAGCTTTCAGCTCTTTCTCAACATTAAGAAAAAAAACATTAATTAAAAGCATGTATTCCTGACTTAATTTGAGGTTCAAACGCTGCCACTGCTTTAGTAGCTCCGGGTACGTGTTGCCATAGGAAGGCATTTTCAGGATTCTTAGACCACTCGGAGCTATACCTTTGTCTATATACGCATCAAAACTAAAGCGTTGCCACTGCAAATGCTTGAAAGCACCAACTTTTCTCTCCAGTATTTGTATCTTATGTTCGAAATCCAATGTATTTGTAGTTAGGTTAGGCACCTTGTCCGGAACCAATGGAACATCAGGTGCAAGCTGTAAAAGAGGATTAACCTCCTTTTCAAAAAGAAATTTCAAACGGTTATGAGAGTCCATTCTTGGCTGCTGCAGGCTTGAGAGAAAACCTAACTTCAAAGCAAACAAAAGTCCACTAATAAAAACCGCTTGATATAACCAGAATGAAAGAAAACAGCAACAGTTGAGCAAAAAACCTATATCAACAAAACAAAGCTTTCAGGTTAAAAAACCTTTTTCAATGAATGACAAAAGGTATATTCAAAACACCTGTATATATACAAACCATAAAATCATGTGATCCGCAGCCAAGACCACATGATTAATTACACACATAATCACCTAAAATCTTCAAATACATGAAGAAAACATATAAAATAACATTTATACAATAAACATAAACTTTTATAGGTAATACAAAAGCATAGTTCAGAACTGCAGGTGCACTACAAAGTACTTCTAAAAACAGAGATCATATACTGGATTCTGTACATCTGCTGCAAGCCATGGTGGATGCCTGTATGTCATTTATTTAGATGGATACAATCTAATAGATACAGAGTCACATGGTCTGTTCAATGTCTCTATGTCATGAGGTCTGTGGATGCAATAATGCGTTACATAACTTAAGACAACAGGTTGTCACAGTGAAGCCTCTTGCCATGTCTGTGTTCTGGATGTCACAGTATGTATCATACATAATGCAGTTTATTGCCATGCTGCATGTGCTAAAACTGGAGGATGCACCAACTGTACAACCACAGGTGAATTCACATGGGGTAGCAATATCTTCTGTCTGCAGATGGGTCGATGGGTCTGGGGTTTTCCTAGTCCTCTGCACAGTCCATGTGGCAGGAGTGGTATGTTGTTCCATGGCCTAAATGTGACATGATGTCATCATGCTTATGACATTCTAGCAGATGCTGAATTCTCAGTGAATGGTGCATCTGGGTGACTAAAAACATCACCCAGAGCACCCCAGCTGTACAAGGCTACAATGCCTTTCACACGTTCAGACCTCAAAACAAGCCTGAAAGATCCAAAGGTGGAGGTGTATCCATCTTCATTAAATCCAAATACACCTCGAGACTGGTAAAGCAGTATGACTCTCTTGAGTTATTCCAGGTTTAAATAACTACAGGAAAAATACACTACCATATCATCACTAGCTGCAGGTCCCCAACCATGAACCAGGAGAAGCATACCACCTACCTGGACTTGCTAGAGTCACTCCGTATACAGCCAAACACCCTGGCATGAGAGATTTTGACTATCCTTCCATCGAGTAGGTGACTTATATGAGCAGTAACACAATCACTCTGATGTTTCTGTATTTTGTTAATTCAAATGCCCTGGAACAGTTGGTCTGCAGTCCCACAACGGGCTCAAAAGTCCTAAACCTAGAGCTCACCAACATGTGGGGATCAATGCACTAACCCCTGTATGTTGGCCTCCTTGGTAAGGTCAGACCATAAATCGGTCTCATTTAAAGTAAAGATCAGACCTGACACCCCACAGGAGCAAAAACTGAAAAAATCTCCAAAGCAAACTATAGCCTATTAAAAGATGGTATAAAATGTTTCAATGCCCCTGCTAACACAGCCAGCAATGACTCCTATGCAGAAGAGTACACAAATGCCCTATATAGCCACGTAAACAAATATGTTGACTTAACTGTACCTGATAGGACTAAAACCAGGTCCTCCCAAAAAAAAAAAAAACAAGCCACCCTGGTGGACTGTAAGTATAAATAAGTTATATAACAAAAGAAATAAACTGATATCTAAGAACAAGAGGGAAGTTGCTCAACAGAGGAAGAATACTCTCCAAAGCTTGAATAAACAAATCAGATATATTGTAAAGTCTTCTAAGGCTAGTTATGAGACTAAATTAGCATTCCTAGCTAAAGACTACCATAAGGCATTCTTTAGCTACATCTGAAATCTAAAAGGGAATGCCCAGCTGTGTGCTGAACTTATAGTGGATGGTAACACTCACAGTGAACTTGAGGAAATTGCCAACCTGCTATCTGACAGATTTGGCAATAACTTCACCCCCCATCCCACCAGCCATACCCCAAAGCATTCCTGGCATCAGTCCACTACTGAGTATCTCCATAAAACAGGTCATACAAGCACTCTCTGAGGCCAAAAACATGGCCTCTATGGGTCCAGATAACATCCCAGGTTGCTTACTAAATAATCTAAAACAAGACCTAGTGGAACCACTTGGCACTGTCTTTAGCTATAGTCTGAGCACTGGCTTTGTTCCAGCAGAGTGGAGAACAGCAACAGTAATCCCCTTGCACAAAGGGAATTCATCATCCGACTCAGGAAACTATCGAACCATAAGACTAACCAGCCTTATCTGCAAGGCCATGGAAGGAATCCTCATGGACCTTATCAACAAGGACACAGGCAACCTTCAAACTCTTGACCTGACCCAGTTTGGTACTGTCAAGGGTAAACCTTGCTTATTAAACCTGGTGGACTTCTTTGAAAATGTTACCCAAGCCCTGGATAAAGGCAAAGCAGTACATACCACCTATCTTGATTTAGCCAAGGCTTTTGACACAATCCGCAAAACTACAGCCACAGAGTCACCAATAAGTGTACAGTCACCTCCAGAGGAATATATAAAATCCAACATTATTTATAAGTTTTTTACATCATGTTTTTGACACAATCCCCCACTCAGGGATCATTGAGGAAACTCTCCCAGATGGGGATTAACCCATACCTCACTAGATGAGTAGCCAATTGGCTGACCGACAGAACACACACTGTCAAGGTTGGGGAGTCCACCTCCACCAGTAGACCAGTTACCAGTGGAGCACCACAGGGATCTGTTCTGGGCTCTCTACTGTTTGCAATCTATTTCTCTGAGGTCCAGGCTAAAGTAGGTGGCCAGTGGCTTACCAAGTTTGTAGATTACAGCAAACTGGGTGCAATCATTGAGTCCCCCAACAATGCAAACATATTACAGAAGGAGCTGACTCAGACAAATGATTGGTGCCAAAGTCATGGACTAAAACTAAACTTAAAAAACTGCCTCATTATCCCCTTTGGCAAAGAGGTAGCCCCTGCTAATTATGATATAGATAGAACCTCTCTAAGCTCAAACCCAGTGGTATGCAACTTAGGAAAACAGGTTGATAACAATCTGGACATCAATCACCATGTATCCATAGTGGTAAGGAAAGCCTTCTACATTGTGCATCTCATAAATTAGGGCGTCGCATCCAAAACTAAGAAGGTTATAACTCCACTGTACTCAACCCTTATTAGACCACTAATTGAGTACAATGCTCCCTTCTGTATGTATCTCACCAGACACCTGCAGCAACTGGAGAGACCACAGAGGTTTCTAACCAAGAGAATCCAGGGCCTCCAAAACATGACTTAGATGAAAAGACTGAAAGCCCTGTCACTGAACACTGCATTACACAGGCTGCTGAGATGTGACCTGTGCCTGGTCTACAGAGCAGTCTCTGACTCTGCCCTAATGGAAATACTGCACATCCACAAATAAAATGGGACAAGAGTCACTCGATCCAGGGATCTCAAGCTAGCCTGTGACATTACCAGCACATGTTGGACAGACAGATACATCTAGAGATTTCCACTCCTCTGGTATAAGCTCCCACTTCACATGAAGCAGAGCTCCTTAATGACCCTATTTATGCACAACCTTGACAATTTGATGGGTGACCGTAAAATCACCCTGGAGGTGGCACCTATGTCCCTCATGGGTAGGGGTATTCAGTGCTGATCATATAATCACTCTGCTATCAATGACCATCTAACTATGGTCAATTAGGGTACATGGATTTTTACAGGGCTAGACTTGTAAAGGCTCTAGGACCATTAGCTTAGTAACCTCCTATGCACTTATGAAACCATGAAATAGCATGTCAACAGTGCCCAGCAATAAACTGAAACTTGTAGTAAGTTGTTGATAGCTGTATATCACTATGGTGTGTGTCACTGTGCCATGCCACAAAATGATGATCATGTCTTATCTTTTTTATGGCAGGAATATGTGGATGGTGAATCAGTGCTGTTTTACCCAGTACAGACAGCCAATGGAGGTAAGTCATGTTGTGTGTAATAGTGTATGTCAGTATGTCACTGTGTGCATGAGCACTGTGATGGTGTATGAGTGGTCTCTTACTATCTATATATGTATGGTTATTGTGAGCTCCAGTGTGTGTGTGTGTGTGTGTGTGTGTGTGTGTGTGTGTGTGTGTGTGTGTGTGTGTGTGTGTGTCTGTGTGTGTGTGTGTGTGTGTGTGTGTGTGTGTGTGTGTGTGTGTGTGTGTGTGTGTGTGTGTGTGTGTGTGTGTGTGTGTGTGTGTGTGTGTGTGTGTGTGTGTGTGTGTGTGTGTGTGTGTGTGTTTCCAGATGGGTTATCAGTATCCTCTTGGTACTTGTACTAGGTGGTATTTACTCTACTGCATAGTTGTTCCTACTGCATAATGAAGCAATCCATATTTATGCAAATTCCTGAGTAATGACTGTGACATCCCCTCTCTTGGCCATTAATCAAGAAGCCTGAATCCTCACAACTGACACTGGTGAGGGACGTTCACTTGGAAAAAAATAGATACACCCAGTATTTTCAGATGCAGCTCTCTGCATCAAGCACAATTTCTCTTAAGAGCACACAAGGAACACACTCAGTCCGAGAGCTGGGTTTCGCTCCTCTCTCTCTCTCCAGGCCCCCAATAAGACTCCCCACTGGCACAGTGGTAAAGTTGAGTCCTCAGCCAAGTGTCCAAGCCAAGTCCTCCACCACTCTCTGTGTGAAACCAGTCCTCTGTGTCCCTGTCCAAGCAGATGACACACACATTCTTTGAGATTTGATTTGCACGCACACACACACACACACACACACACACACACACACACACACACACACACACACACACACACACACACACACACACACACACACACACACCTGGGAAAGGCTGGCACAGATTTACTTGCTCTGCTATCCTTTGTCCAGACTATAAGGTAGTTGCTGAGATGAGACACTCCAAAGCCAGCTACCCTACAAGGATATCCAGTTATACTGAGTGAAATTGCTACTAATATAAATGGTAATGTTGACCAAACAGCAAGGCTTTCAGGAGTGGCCACAGTGTCACCAAATAAATATAAGTACTCTCAAAGGTTAAAATCTTCTCTAAAAGACCAGCCACAATGAAACATTTAAATACATTTAATAACAAATAGTAAAATAACATGAAAATATCTAGTTACAATAAACACCAGAGCTTCAATCACAAGAAATGTTAAAATAACACAGATGAATAGAGTCACACAGATACAGAAAAACAGTACTTAACTAATCTCACTATATTTTCCTGACTGATCTAAAGAAATACTATTCCCTGGTTACTTACTAAAGCAAGGCTAGATGAAGTAGGTGAGTGATCCTTCTATGTCAGGTTTCAAAAACAGACTGCTCTGAGACTACTGTCCCAGCTAGTATTAAAACATCATTTCAGAGCAGGATTATAGAATAACATCACATACATCTGGTCATCTGACTTCTGGTTTCCATACTAGCCCCCTTTACTAGAAACAGAACCAGCATCTCACACATATGTGTTACCATACACACAGATAGAGTTTTGCTAAGATGTGTTATAGCATATGGAAGCCATAAAACCATTTCAACACTTCCACCCTTCCAGTGTAGTAATTAGTTTACTGCTAAGGACAATACAACAGGATTCCTAGTCTTTGTTTTCACAGACGTTTCATTTCTGGTTGCAATCAGAACTGTAAAATATAATCTTTATGGCCTACCAGGTAGTTTAATTTCAGACTATTTTTCTAAAAGTTAGCCGGGGCTGAGCTTAACCTCTTCTCTTCCAGTCTCCTCTATTGCAATATATATATTTAATCAGTTACAGTACTACAGTCGGACATACATGTATGTTTCTTTTCTGACCAGCAGGACATACTGTTAGTACATTTTTTAACACAAGCAGTTTTACAAATGCAATTTTCAGCGTAAGTGTCTGTCAAATCAGTTTGATATACAAATGACACACAATTCCTTACAAAACTCCAACTAACTATGCTGACGTGTTACACATCCACTGCCCTACTTCTCCTGGCATAGCTGGCAATACCTCACATCATCACAGTGACATGTTGCCCTTTAGGGAATTTAGATGAACAATTTGACCATGAAACATAGCAGTGCAGCACAAATCAGCTCATCAGGGCAATTTGCAATTCATTGCAACTGACTATGAATATGAGCCAGTGTTTCCAATTTTAACAAATTGACACATTGTGCTGAATCTCTGTTTTATGTAGTTAAAAATACAAAGTGAAAGCTTCAAACTAGGCTATCACTTAATAAAATAGCAAACATAAAAGTAGAAACATTTGATTTATAAACAAAGTTCCTTGGTGATTAAAATGCACTACATAGAACTGTAGGATAGTAATGTGAGACATTTTGAAAGAAAATCTACTATTCTTTTTTCTGATTATTTTCTCCCCTGCATCTGCTGTCAGTCAGCATTCCCTTTACCAACTGGAGCACTTTTTCCTATATGGCAAGAGATGCTCATAACTGATCATCACTCAGACAGCAATCAAGGGTTTTTGGTAGCTGTAACTCCAGTTTTCCACATGGCAGCCTGACATGTTCTCAATCATACAGTACCACCCACTGATGCATGCATTTCTGTCCATGCTTCTAATTCCATCTACAATATGCAAACACTCTCAAGGGTAAATTGCATATCTCACCCCTTCATGCTGCCAACTGTTACACTTTTCTACCACTGTGTGCCAGAAATGCAGCAAGTCAGGCTACCTCCCTCTCCCCAATGATAAGCAAGCCAGCACCTGCAGTTCCCTTTCACTCTTGTTTTTCCATACCTGTGTTGTTAACCAATCTCTGGTTGTCTAGTTTGCATTTAAAGCTTTAACCCTTTGTTCTATGAGTCAGACACATGAAAGTTACTATTCTACTATATGCAGTCAGGTAATGTTATGTATACTGCTGTTGGAAGATGCAAATAAGCTATTTATGTAACTTTCCCTACCCTTTATGCTCAGGCAAAACCATTTGTTATCCTAAAATAAGTGAAAATAAAAAGCCTAAAGATGTAATATTCTGGCTGTGTATTAAGCTGCTAGGTAACTGTTTTTCTTGCATGCTCAAAATGTGAACATTACCACACTCCTGTGCCTGTTTTGTTGTTTAACTAGTATACCTGCAATTATATCTGGTATATTTTTTTATTACAAACTGTATATAATTTTCTTTTGTTCTTTTTGACTATAACTTTGCATTCTGTGTACCTGTGTTTTTATATATTATTATATTATGGCCTCTTTTGGTATATGTCTGCCTTTGGTCAGTGATAATGGAGAATACTGGACTGAAGTAGTTGTACACCTGCACACTGCTGTCATAACATTTTAAATCATGACTACAAAGACACAATTTCAGTCCAGTGTTCTCCATTATCACCTATTTTTGCTGTCCTGAGATGCCTCTCAACTGTCACTCATTTGCATAACTTCCCTGATTTTCTGTTAATTTACAGAGGATTAGAGTCAGTCAGTGATGTCCGGCTTTATTTATTTATTTTACATTTGTTGACCGGGCTGGTCTAACTGGATATATGTCCATTTTCAGTAGAGGACCGGGGAGAAAAGCTCGAACATAGGAAATAGTATCATAGCATACAGAATATGCAATAGACAGATATTACATTACATTTTTTTAGACTAGACAATACAAAGATTGTGTAAGGTTTGCCTGGAAAAGAAAACTTTGGATATCATAAATAAGATAATAAAGAATACCAAGAATTGTTATCTTAAATTAGAGGCATGGTAACAGGCATACAATCTAATACTAACATACAGTACATATTCAGTAGAGGCCTGGGGAGAAAAGCTCCAATGTAGACAATAGTATCTTAGAATACATTATAGAAGGAAGTTACTTTACATTATTTTATATTAGAAAATAGGAGGAGAGTTCTTTTAGAGAAATAAGTCATGAAATAGTGCTGAGAGGAAGTATCTTTAATGCTAGGGAGTGGGTAGTGTTCTAGTTGCAATTGCTAGGCAAATAAAACAACAGAACAAAGAGGTAAGGGGAGTGGGAGATAGGGGAGTGGGAGATGGGAGATGGAGAGGGAGATAGGGAAATAGACTTCTAGCCTGGGTTAGAGCAGGGACATAGCCAGTGTGTTTTGAGATATTCTTTAAGATGTTTTTTGAAGAGTAGTGTGGAAGAAAGTGATGATAATTCTTTAGGAAGCTGATTCCAGGTTTTTCCCACTGTGTTGGAGAATAGTGAGTCCCCAGCCTTGTTGTTAGATTTAGTAGTACAGACTAGAAGTTTATTCGCAGAGCGTAGTGTTGCCAGATTATTATATGAGGTAACCATACTAGTGAGGATAGGAGTCTTGTTAGGGTGGTAGAGAATCTTTTGGGTAATAGTCAGTTGTTGAGAAAGTAGTTGATTCTGTAGTTCTAACCATCCTAGCTTTTTAAGGTTGTGACAGTTCTAAAAGGAGAGCCAGTGGCAAACCTGGCAATGTTATTATAGCTGGTTGCAAGTTTGCTAAGGTTGTTTTTAGATAGGTTAGTATAAATGGCAGAGGCGTAAAACAGGGTAGAGATAAGGTGGGTTTGGGCAATGGCAGTTCTGGCTAGTGGTGTGAGGAAGGGTTTGATTCTATAAAGGGATCCTAGTTTTTGGTTGACTGATTTTATAGTAGTATTAATACGATCATCATAGCTAAGACTGTGGTCTATTGTAATACCTAAGGGTCAGGATGTAGTGTCTGGGGATATGATAGTTCCATTGTTAGAAGTTACTGTGAAGTGACATTGTGGAAACCTTTGGTTAGGAGTAAAGAGCAATAATTTAGTTTTTTGGGGGTTAAGGAGGAGGCAATGACTCATGAACCAATTTTCAACAGTATGAAATACAGTTTGGGTGAGAGTCTGGAGTGAGGAAGCAGAGTTGGCAGAGCATATTAAAGTTGAATCATCTGCATATTGTATGTAGGTGGCTTGTGGAATTTTAGAGTTAAGATCATTAATAAAGATTGAAAAGAGAAGAGGGCCTAATATGGATCCTTGGGGCACTCCAATGTTGACTGGAAGGGGTGAGGATAAATTATTATCCCAGAGAACAGCTTGATGTCTGTTATCTAAGTATGATTTAAACCAAAGTATGGCATGTGGGTCAAGAGATAGGGATTTTAGTATATCAATAAGTAGGTGATGGTTAACCATGTCGAAGGCTTTTGACAGGTCAATACATAATGCAGATGAAAGAGAGTTGTTATTATGATGTTTGTTACAGCAAGTCAAGATAGTAGAGCATTGAAAAAGTATCAGTAAAAGGAATAAATAAAGAAGGTAAGTGGGTAGGTAATGATTACTATATGGGGACACAGAAATGAGGTTAACAAGGTGAAAAAAAAGAGAGTTTGAGATATAGCAAGGAGGGAGTGGATATATAAAAGTAGAGGGAGTATATATTTAAAAAAGTAGAAAGTATAGCCAGCGTTAGGTACAGAGGCCACTTAAGAACAATCCTCTTTCTGGGTACATTATAGTTTCATGTCTATAGTTACTGTCCAGAAAATGCAAGTTGATGCAAAAACTGTTTTTCTAGTAATGTAACTTTTTAAGTGAATTGAGTTAACATTTTAAAAAGTCACTGGTTTTAAGTCTTTGCTCCCTGTTACATTTGGCTTAGAGAAAAACAGTTCTTGTACTCACTTTCCTCACTTATCTAGAGGAAAATAGTTTTTTATTCAGGCATGTCCAAGGGTCAGCTCCCAGTGTTCTCGCCTGTCTATCTGATGAATCTGGACATCTTGACGCAATGTAGAAATTGTCTCCAAAGCAGAAACACAAGCAACCTCCATCCCCCAACATAACCCAAATGACACGTAGCCCACAGACTCAGTGTGCCACTCAACCACAGCCAATAAGGCAACACAACGTACCCAACACACTAGTCATAGGTGACTCTATAGTCAGACACACTGATGTCCCACTCACCAGGCTAAACAAAGAGAAGGTTACTGTCAGCTGCCTGTCGGGTGCCAGGATCCACCACATAACCCAAGCACTCAGGTCACTCCACAACAAGTACAAATATGACTCTGTCATTGTCCATGTTGGTGTGAATGACCTGAGACATACCTCCCTGGACTACATGAAAAAAGACATGGAAGAGCTCTCTGATCTTGTAGCCCAGGCAGGTATGACCCTAGCCCTGAGTAGCATTCTGCCACCGCCTAGAATGATACCGCAGTACAAGGACAAAATGATTGACTTCAACAATTGGCTAAGCTTCTGGTGTCATTCTAAGGGGATCCAGTATCTGTCTGCTTGGGATGACATGGTCAACAGACCATGATGCTTTGCCACAGATGGCCTGCACCTGTCGCCCCTGGGATTCTGGATACTGGCTAAGGCTCTTGCTGCCCCTATAGTGCCTTTTTTAGGCAAGGTTCAAATAACAAATTCACCACCATTACAGGAACAGGCAAGCAAAAACAGAGGGTAATGCTACTCAATGCTAGAAGTCTAAATCTCAAAATGCACTCACTCGAGGCACTCCTTACAATGGAGAACATCGATATCTGTGCAGTGACTGAGACCTGGTTCAAGGCTCCAGAGAGCACCCCTGCACAACCAGGCTGTAACTCATACCACACTTTTCAGCCATGTAACCTGGACCGAAACACCAAAGGTGGAGGTGTGTCCATATTCATTAAGGATATCCACACCTCCAGGCTAGTTGCTCAGCATAATGCATCCGAGGTTATCCAAGTGCAACTAACTCTGGGCAAAACTGCAATGCAAATTGTAGCTTGCTACAGATCTCCCACCATGCCCCAGGATTCCCACTCCTCTTTTCTTGATGTACTAGAAAATATTAGGGTTCAACCAAACACCCTAATAATGGGTGACTTCAACTACCCCACCATTAACTGGGAAAACTACTCGTGTACCAACTCCTTAGCTCAACACTTTCTGGAATTCATAAACTCCAATGCCCTGGATCAACTTATCCACACCCCCACCAGGGGCAACAATATCCTAGACCTAGTCATTACCAACATGAGTGACCGGTGTTCTACACCTGAAGTCAACTCCTTGTTGGTCCGAACTGACCATAAGCTAATCACCCTTGATATCCACATCCTGCCCCCACCCCCCATTAAGGAAACCACGGTAAAAAAATTCTCCAAAGCCAACTTCATGCTTCTTAAGACAGAAGTGGTGAACTTCATGACATCCATGCAGATGGATAATACAGTTACAACTGCTGAATCCTACACAAATGCACTCTATAAGCACTTACACGAGTGCATGGATCGTGCTATCCCAAACAGAACCAAGATGCTATCCTCCAAAAAATGGAAGCCAATCTGGTGGTCCCCTGCCATAAACAAACTGTACGAACAGAAGGAAGAAACTGTTGCAAAAGAGATTAAAATCCCATGAGTGGATGAGCTCCCTGGTCAGCCTCAGTAAGAAGCTGAAATCCCTTATAAGATCCTCCAAAGCTAGCTACGAAAATAAAATCACTACTAATTCTAAGGACAACCATAAATCATTCTATAGCTATGTCAAGAATCTCGATAGCAACACCCAGATCTGCTCTGAGTTACAGCACAACTGCAAGAAAATTACAGAACCAACTGATATTGCCAACATCCTGGCAGATAGGTTCAGTGCTTACTTTACCCCCCCCCCTCACCTCCTAAAGGCCCATATCTATACAGGAAGAATGCAGATTCCCTGTAATCACAACTATGCAGGTAAAAGCTGCACTCTCTAAAGCCAAAAACACAGCATCCATGGGACCGGACAACATCCTAGGCTGCATTTTACATGAACTTCAGAATGAACTGGCTACCCACTTAAGCACCATGTTCAAAAATAGCCTCGCATCAGGCTTTGTGCCCACTGAATGGCACACAGCAACAGTTATCCAACTCCACAAAGGGGGAGCCACCCCTGATCCTGGGAACTAACGACCTATTAGCCTGACGAGCCTGGTCTGCAAGGCCATGGAACGTATTATCATGGAACGCATAAACAAAGACATTGGTAACCTCCAAACTCTGGATCCCACCCAGTTCAGGTTTGTGAAAGGCAGATCATGCCTCCTGAACCTGATCGACTTCTTTGAGGCAGTCACCAAAGCCGTAGATGAGGGTAAGGTGGTTCACACAGCCTATCTTGACCTCGCCAAGGCTTTCGACACCATCCCCCATTCTGGAATTATAGCTAAACTTACTAAACTAGGTATAAATCCCTACATCACAAGATGTGTTGCCAAGTGGCTCACTGACAGAACCCACACTGTAAAATTTGCAGACTCCAAATCTGACCTCAAAGCAGTGACAAGTGGAGTACCACAGGGTTCCATCCTGGGACCTCTTCTGTTCGGTATCTACTTCTCTGAAGTACAGGCTAACACAGAAGGCCTCTGGCTAATGAAGTTCGCAGATGACTGCAAACTAGGAGCCATAGTCAAGTCCCCAAATGATGTGGACATCCTATAGAAGGGCCTCGCTGAAACAGATGCCTGGTGTCAGAGTCATGGCCTCAAGCTCAATGCCAAAAAGTGCAGTGTCATCCCCTTTGGTAAAAACTCTGTACTCATGAACTACCACATAGGCAGCAATCTACTTAACACTGAATGTGTGATAAGAGACCTTAGGACCCAGGTGGACAGTAGTCTCTCCTTTGATAGTCACATCGCCACAGTAGTCAGAAAGTCCTTCTGCGTGGCACACCTCATCATAAAAAGGTTCTCATCCAGGAAAAAAGAGGTCATTGTTCCCCTCTACTCGACACTCATTAGACCCATTATAGAGTACAATGCCCCTTTTGGACAAGACATCTGCAGCAGCTGGAAAGGCCACATAAGTACCTCACAAAGAGGATTACTGGCCTCAAACAAATGCCCTACACTGACCACCTCAAAAAACACCAGCTTTACTCCGTAGCATATTGCCTACTCCAAGGTGATCTCTGCCTAACATATAAAGCTATATCAAACCCAGAGCTGTTGGACATAATACACCTAAATAAATCCCAATGCCTCCGAGCTACACGCTCTAGGGACCTAAACCTTGTCACCACAATAAACAGGACATGCTGGAGGGATAGATTCCTGTCCCAGAGACTTCCCATACTCTGGAACAGCCTACCCATCAATGTCAAGCAAATTTCTTCATTAGCACTCTTCAAGAAAAATCTTGATGAGTGGATGGGAAATAGGAAATACACCCCGGGGATCACTTCTGTGTCTCTGCTCGACAGTGGCAAAGGAAAATAACTTTCTTGGGTGGTGTAAGCCAGGGAACCTTGTTGGCTAGGCTTACGTAGGCCCTTGGACCAATAGCCTAGTACCTACCTATGAACCTATAGAGTTCTTGGACAAAGAAGTTTAAAGGAAAGGCATCATACAATCTATATCTTCAGCGTTCCACATTCACAAAGACATCCCTGATTTTGGCTCAAATGTTTCCTCTTCCCATCTTAAAATCTGTGACTTTTTGAAAATTATTTTTGGTGGATTGTAATCAGTAAATTATAGCAATTATTGTTATAGACTTCTTTCACTTCAAAAATGGGTGGAAATGGAGAACATTGGACTGACAGTAACTTGCATTCATATTCACAGACCTGAGTTAAGCTCAGTCCAGTACTCTCTATCATCGCCATTTAGTCTGGGTTGAAAAGGGCGTACCTGATCAACAAATAAACAAACCATGTGCTAGGTGGGGCTTTAAAATACTGTCCCAATCCCAGACTCCTCAACATTCACTTACTTTTATGCCTGTCAATATGTACCAACTCTTAAGTTCCTACAAACATTTCTTAAAGGAATACAACACATTTAAATCCAGAGTTACATTAAATCATAACAACCAGATAAAAAAATCTTACCCAAAGTGAATGTTTGCCACATACTTTCCACTCGCGATTTTTTATAGGTGTTACTTTTCCCCCCATGACTGTTTACCGCTAAGTATCTCCAATGTCCTCCATTGACATATACATGCTCACACACACACACACACACACACACACACACACACACACACACACACACACACACACACACACACACACACAAAGGCTACCACCATAATTGGATTGTGAGTGCCTAGCCCATGCCCCATGCCTCCCCCTGCCCACCAATGCAAGCTTTCACTTTCACAGAAACAAATGTTAAATGGAAAACCACCACTCCCTGCCCACAGGATGGATGACCTAGCAATAGCCACTTAATTCCTGACCTCCCTGTCAATGTCTTCCAGTGCCCGAGACGTTACTTGAACCCATGTTGTCTGGGTCACAGTCAGAACTTTCTCCCTCTGTATCACAGAGCTGGGCAATTTCCCTCACCATTTTCATCTGTCTCTCCTGACTTTCTCTCACAAGCAAACATGCTCTTTTACAAAACTGGAAAAAAAACACTAAATCAACAATATCACAAATGAAATATTGCCCAAGCACAACTAACCCCAAGCTACCATATAGGTGGCAATCCATTAAGCACAGAAGAGGTTATCAGGGACCTGGGGACCCAGGTTGACAGTGGCCTTTCTTTTGACACTCACATTGCTAAAGTGGTTAGAAAGACCTTCTACATTGCCCACCTGATCATGAAGGGATTCACATCCAGATCAAGTGAGGTCATTGTTCCCCTGTACTCTTCACTTATCAGACCAATGATCGAGTACAATGCCCCATTCGGGATGTATCTCACCCGACACCTGCAGCAATTGGAGAGACCCCAAAAGTTCCTCACCAAAAGGATAAAGGGACTCCAAAATCTGTCATATGCTGCCAGACTGAAGAAACTCCAGCTCTATTCAGTCGCATACCTCCTGCTCAGAGGTGACCTGTGCCTGACATACAAGGCCATGTCCAACCCGGAATTAATGGACATGCTCCACCTCAAAAATCCAAATCTACCAGATCCACTAGAGCAAGTGACTTAAACCTTAGCACGGATATAAATAGGACATGCTGGAGGGATAGATTTGTTACCCAGAGACTCCCTATGCTGTGGAATAGAATCCCAGTCCATGTGAGGCAGAGCACCTCGCTGGCTCTGTTCAAGAGAAATCTTGACCGGTGGATGGGAGATCGTAGGTTTACCCCGGGAATCATCTCTGTGTCACTGCTGGACAGAGGCACAACAAACTAATGGGCACAGTATTTTTTAACATAAGGGGTGGCGTAAGCCACAAAACTTTGGGCTAGGTTTATAAATGCCTTAGGGCAGATAGCCTAGTATAAACCTATGAACCTATGAACCTATGAACCTATTAATATACATCTAGCACCAAATGGCAAGATTAAAATAGCAAATAAAGTCAAATATAACTTAAAATCATACTACTGAAATATTAATCCAGAAGAAAACTAGAGTTTTCTCTATTATTAACGAGACTAAAAAATAATAATCATTAAACATCAATTCATACATAGCCAATTTCAAAACACCATCTAACAACTAATATAAAATTAAAGTCTCCTCATTATATAACTAATTTAAAATTAATATAATCTAGGGACATTTGTAATAACGCAGGATTACAACAATCCTTAGTAGTTAACAACAAATACTACAATGATTCAGTCCCAGACTTACTATACTGCTTTAGTTCCACTGTGCTCTGGCAGTTTTAAAATAGCATGCTAAATATGGTAGTGTTAGGAATAGATTAGAACTTTTTGAAATCTGGTGATTGTCTGAAACTCCAGATATTCTTGCCATTACTGAAACATGTCTCAAAAACAAATATCCATTAATCTCTTTCATTACCTCCTCCTGCACTAATTTTCCTTACTAAAGGACCATCTCCCAGTGTAAAAAGTGAAGTATGATTTTAATAAAACAACTAGTGCAGCCCAGTATTAATATTCATATCAAACAACTCCAGTGATGTTACTAAAGAAATCTGGAACCAATAGTCGAGGCAATCAAGAAATAGCATACCACACTTTATTCAACGCTTTCGTCAAGGAGACTTAATCAGAATACAAAATCATTTACTGATAACAGTACTTAAATAACCACATCAATCAAATAATTAATTAATTAACAATAATAACATAATTAAGACTACTTTCTTTTTTTAAAAATGTAATGTGTAAAATCTAAACATATAAAAAAAAACCAATTTATTAAAAACTTAACATAAGTAAACCTAATCAAAATACGAAATAAAATCCATTTCTTTTGTTTAATTTTAATTTCCTAATTTTCATGAAACACTTTATGTTAATAGCCTCATTAAGGCCGAGTTTCTTGTCAGAATGAAGCTTAATTTGCCAAATAGTCTCTCTTTGTTCGAGATAGTTTTTGAAATCACCACCCTAAGGTCTTTTTACCAACTTCAAGAATGGAAAAGAAAAATTTCTTAAAATTTGTACAATCTATAGAATGTCTATACAAAGCGTTCCTAGAATCCTTAGTCTTGATACTGTATATGTATTCCCTCATTCGTTCTCTTAAAGTACGAGTGGTCATCCCGACGTAAAACGCCGGGCAACCACTACATAAACTAATGTACACTACCCCTCTGGTTAAACAATTTACAAAACCAGGAACTTCTAGTGTTGTATTTAAATGTTCTAACAATACATAAGGTCCTTCAAAGACATATCTACAAAACCTACACTGTTCACACCTGAACATACCCTTTTTGTGTGTGACATATCTTTTGGCTTCATTATCTAAAGAAGCATTTTTTAATAATCTTTTAAAGTTAAGTTCGTTTCTGAAAACAAATTTAGGTCGATCCCCTAGTGTCTTAAATACATCCGAGTTGCCTTTTAAGATACACCAATTTTTTTCCAAAAGATTTTTAATGCCAACACTATCTACAGTCATGTCAAGTGAGCATACAGCACCAAAAAAACTTTTGTTAGAACTATTTTTGTTTCTAATACCCCCTGTTTTGTTTAATAGAGCCCTTAATAATGCTGGATAAAACACTTCACGCTTATTAAGTATATCAGAACATAAACTGTCCAAATAAACTTTGTCATATCCCCTTTTAACAAACATTGTTGTAATAAGTTCAAATTCTTTTAATAAATCGCTGTAATTCATGGTCATACGGCAAGCTCTAATGTATTGTCCCTTTGGTGTGTTTTTCTTAATATGTTTAGGATGGTTACTTTTGAAGTGTAAGTAGCCATTAGTAAAGGTCTTCTTACGAAAGATCTTACTTTGAAATTTTTTTCTTTTTCATCCCACCAAAGCGTGACATCCAAAAAGTTAACATTGTGGTCACCCTCACTTTGGACAAATTTTAAAAATTTGACAGATTTATTAACATCAGTCAAAAATGAGTCAATTGCATCTCATGTTCCCTTAATGATGAAAAAAAGGTCATCGACAAACCTGGAATAAAAAAGAATGCTGTAATTTTTTTTAATCTCAACCAAAATTTAGGTTTCCCACCATGCCATAACAATATTTGCATACGCCAGTGCAGCTGCTGAACCCATGGCAACCCCTCTTTTTTGTTTATAATAAATGTCATCAAAAAGAAAAAAATTATTATTTAAAATGATCTCCACCAAATTACATACCAAAAGTATGGTACTTGTTTTCATTCTAGAATGTATGGTTAAAAAACTATGTACTGCCTCAACTCCTTCTTCATGAGGAATACAAGTGAACAAAGACACAACATCAATGGAAAACATAACATGTTCCACTAAATTTAAATCCACCTGTTCAGAAAAAGTTCTGAGTTTATTCAGAAAGTCCCAAGAATCCTTTAAAAAAGACTGAAGATTCTGTGTAAACGGACTTAATAAAGCATCAACTAGTAATGCAATTCCTTCTGTTATAGAATGTGGGGAAGACACAATAGGTCTAAATGGAGGGTCAACCAAATCTTTGTGAATTTTTAGCATACCAAATAACACCCCAATTATAGGTTTTTCAACTAAACAAAAGTCATACATTTTAAAGTCCATGTCCCCATTCATTAAAGCTTCATACAAAAATTAATAAATGTTCTTATAACTATGATGAATATCAAATAAACACACTTTTTCATATTCAGCTTGGTTACTGACAATAGCCAACATACTTTCTTTGTACTTGGCTACGTCCATAACTACAATATTGCCCCCTTTGTCACTTCTCATGAATCTTAGGTGTGATTTTTTCTTTAATTCATTAAGGGCCTTACGTTCTACTTGAGTCAAATTGTCAAACCATTTACCTTTAGTTTTTAAAAAGTTTGGTAGTTCTTTTAAACATACTTCTTCAAAAACCTTTATAGCGTTGTTTATAGAAGGGGTGTAGGTAGAAGGTTTAAATAAACCTTCATTAGAACTTGGTACATTACACATCAAAAACTGAAGATTCAAATTCCGAATATATTTCTTTAGATCAACAACAGTTTTACTAAAATCAGCTTTCCTTGTCGGTATAACATTTAAACCATACCTTAAAATACTTAATTCAGCTTCAGTTAACATGGTGTCTGACAAATTTATAACATTAAAATTGTCAATAAACGGCATGTTAAAAGTCCTTACATTTCATCCCCCAATGAGTTTGAACTGGTCATCATTCTGCTTCTTGTAGTCACGGTCCTTTTTGTTTGATATCCTTTCTTGACTAAAAAAGTTTTAGAAGCAACAGCATTTTTTGAAGAATGCAAACTACTTCCTTCAATGTTTGAAGGGGAAGTTTCTTCTTGTGTCCCTGTGCTAGCTGCATCCTCATTGTTGTTACCCTGAGGTTGAAAAAACTTTTTTAAAAAAAAACGAGGAGACACTTCCTTTAACAGATGTTTCCGTTTTATTTAAGCTAGCAAATTTTTTAGTTCCTTTATTGTAAACCATCTTATTGGAACCCTGTTTTCCTCTAGAACCACCACATTGTCTCCATAAAAAAGTCATCAGACCCATAGTCCACCAATAAAGTGTTCACCTCATTGTCAACCTTTAAAATATCTTCTTTGAGTAGCAACATTTTGTTTACATTGTTCTCTATAAGTAACTTTAAAAATTCCAAACCTGCTTTGTTGAAAAAATCAGCTAAAGTCTTAAAGAAACAGTCATCAGCACTTACCCCATTAGGGCATTTAAAAAACCTTAACCCCTTCGGGACAATTTCCAACTCCAAACAACGTTCAAAATAGTGGTTCTCCAAATCAAGAGACCGGTATTTTTTAAGAAGTTTCCCAAGATGTTCACATTTACTGTGAAACTCTTTCGATTTTACCCTTGTAACACGGTAATCAGCTCTAGTAAAGGGATCAAAATTAACTTCCAGCATAGATTTAACATCCCTGTAAGAGCCAACTCACTGCAAGACAGTCCTAGATGTATTTTTTCTTTTTACAGTGTCTCCCGCTGGAGAAAAAACATTTTCTTTTTCCACATCGATAATGGTGTTCTCCTCACCTTCCGAACTAGGAGAAGAGGTTGTAACATTTGTGGCATTGAACTTGGAAGAAAGTCCCTTGAAAGATTTCTGTATGTCTATCATTGTAGCCAAAAGCAATTGCATAAGCCCACCGTCTTTGTCTGAAGCGGTGTAATGAATAGTGAGTTCCATTAATGGATCCACTGGTGCCTCGGCCATCATGGAAACACTCGAAGAAAAAACCAGCAACAAAAGAGTGCAATCCAAATGAAGCAGAACAATACTAAAGAAATCTGGAACCAATAGTCGAGGCAATCAAGAAATAATGTACCACACATTATTCAACGCTTTCGTCAAGGAGACTTCATCAGAATACAAAATCATTTACTGATAACAGTACTTAAATAACCACATCAATCAAATAATTAATTAATTAACAATAATCACATAATTAATACTACTTTCTTTTTTAAAAAATGTAATGTGTAAAATCTAAACATAAAAAAAACAATTTATTAAAAACTTAACATAAGTAAACCTAATCAAAATAAGAAATAAAATCCATATTTTTGTTTAATTTTAATTTTCTATCTTTCAAGAAACACTTTATGTTAATAGCCTCATTAAGGCCGGGTTTCTTGTCAGAATGAAGCTTAATTTTCCAAATAGTCTCTCTTTGTTCGAGATAGTTTTTGAAATCATCACCCCTAAGGTCTTTTTTACCAATTTCAAGAATGGAAAAGAAAAATTTCTTAAAATTCGTACAATCTATAGAATGTCTTGATACTGTATATGTGTTCCCTCATTCGTTCTCTTAAAGTACGAGTGGTCATCCCGACGTAAAACGCCGGGCAACCACCACATAAACTAATGTACACTACCCCTCTGGTTAAACAATTTACAAAACCAGGAACTTCTAGTGTTGTATTTAAATGTTCTAACAATACATAAGGTCCTTCAAAGACATATCTACAAAACCTACACTGTTCACACCTAAACATACCCTTTTGTGTGTGACATATCTTTTATTCTCTATTATTAACGACAGTCTAAAAAATAATAATCATTAAACATCAATTCATACATAGCCAATTTCAAAACACCATCTAACAACTAATATAAAATTAAAGTCTCCTCATTATATAACTAATTTAAAATTAATATAATCTAGGGACATTTGTAATAACGCAGGATTACATCAATCCTTAGTAGTCAACAACAAATACTACAATGATTCAGTCCCAGACTTACTATACTGCTTTAGTTCCACTGTGCTCTGGCAGTTTTAAAATAGCATGCTAAATGTGGCAGTGTTAGGAATAGATTAGAACTTTTTGAAATCTTGTGATTGTCTGAAACTCCAGATATTCTTGCCATTACTGAAACATGTCTCAAAAACAAATATCCATTAACCTCTTTCATTACCTCCTCCTACACTAATTTTCCTTACTAAAGGACCATCTCCCAGTGCAAAAAGTGAAGTTATGATTTTAATAAAACAACTAGTGCAGCCCAGTATTAATATTCATATCAAACAACTCCAGTGATGTACTAGTGCAGCCCAACATTAATATTCATATCAAACAGCTCCAGTGATGTAATAACTAATTATACAATAGCCCATTACTATTCAAAAATATGCATGCTGATTGGTCAGCCCAACCAACATGCCCGTTGTAAATAGAGCAAATACCAACAAAAGAACTCTGTTCTTCTATTAGTATATGCTAGGGCATAGTTCTTAACTGTCCAGATTTTCACAGAATGTACAAATATTTGCCTCATATTTTTGGACTGTTCCTCATAAAATTTGTGGTTTTTCATTAAATCACTGAGAAGTGAAGTAATTAAATAATGACACACATTTCAGTTTAAGACTTCATATCCTTCAGACATTGCACAATAACACAAATTGTGTTATTCTAACAGCTTTCTAAGTTTATAAGAGCAACATTTATAATCAGTCCCTAATCTGGGGCCTGTACCCCGTTATTTAAGGCTTTATCCACATTTCATGAGCTACGAGTTTGAGTGGTATGTAGCAAATACAAGAGAAATCAGGAACATTCTGCAGAACTGAAGACACATACCTGATCTGCCTTGTATTTCTGCCCTGTCTCTCTCGTACCTCTAAACAGTAAGCATTTTATAGTTAAAAAAAAAAAAAAAGCAACAGAGATCATCTTCTCTCCATTGCTTGTTTTCAGTAGCAGTGATGTACTGTGCAAGCATGGGAACACAAGTCCCATACACATGCACAGTACATTAACAAACAGAGGGGAACACTATGGAGCCATTGCAAAAAGACATTAAGAAAAGTCAGCAATTTTTTTTCTAAAGTAATGTCATATAATAGCTATAACCGACTCATTGGTGTGGGTAAATGAGGGTTTACCACGGCTGGCTTTGTTTAATCGCTTGGGCATTGTCCTCGTGATCAAAACACACCCACTATGAGTAAACCCTAAATATATCCACACCCACTCAACAGTTATTGCTTAAATAGCTGCTATGTGAGATACAACTATCTAATACAACTAAAATTGATAGATGTACAGTTTACACACCACCATCTTCATCTATGCGTCTACTAAATAACATCCTATACTCTTTTACACCCTAGCTTCCAAAATGCAAATTAATATATTTAGAAGACTATAATGTTAATTACATATGCCCATTCTAAAACAACAAATGTATCTCCATCTTTTTGTATAAAGAGTAAACAAATCTAGCAAACAAAAAAACACAAATATACTTATGGTACCCGATTCCCTTATACATGTTATCCTCTCTAATATTTCAAATTACAGCACAAAACGTATTACACTAGGGAACATACTTCTTCACCTCTTGGAGCAAGAAATCTGGACAAAGCCAAAAATAAAGGGGAGACAAAACCCCAAAGTCTGGGATACATTTTATCATTGATTTTATAAACTTAAAGTAGCTAGAATAACAGGTTTTGCATTAGCATGCATTTTTTTTAAGGATACAAAGGGACAGATCCAAAAGAAAGTTGCAGACACTGCAGCATGCCAAAGGAAGATGTCAGCGCATCAGTAGCAGATGTGATTCTATAACGGACAGTAATACAGGAGCAAGTAATTATTTATTCAGTGTAGGGTAATTGCGGACTCTGCACATGCCTGCTGGATTCCAAAACACAACAGGTGCTCCCAGTGCAATTTAAACGAGACAGTACTTTCCTGACAATTTTCAGAAAATGTTTGGATTTGGCCATTTATGCTTACTTTTAAGACTACCTTAGTCTACACATTCCTACCAATCCTGTGGATTTCCCACACATAACTTAAAAAAACATGCAAATGGCATTTAATGCACTAGATCAGGCTGTGCTGCTCCAAGCCATAATACAGGATGATCTGCAAATACTTAAGGAGGCCAGCAAGGAGCTGATCTAAGCTACACTTAAGCCAGCTCTCTGAACAGGAAATAAAAGATGGATTCAGATCAGATAGAAAGCTGGTGCAGTTCTGTTTGCAGGACATGTGCACCCTGCAAATATGCTCAAAGTTTAGCTCAGCACCAGTATAAAAAAAAGTGTGCCTCAGTCTGCATACTTTGGCCTCTGGGATATTTCAGTGACATGTGGAAGATGTTGTAGGAGTGTCCCAGGCAGTCACCAGTCACATTCTTGCACAGTTGCTGGCAGTAATGTGCATCAAGGGAGATGAATACACCCACTTCCAACAACAGCCATGAACAGCAGAAATGTCATGCAACAGTTCCATGCCATTGCCAACTTCTGCCATGTTCTTAGTGCAATTGACTGCAACCACATCCCAATCAAAATCCCAGTGGTACCTGGTGCTGAGCAATACATCAATAGAAAGGGGTGACCCTCGGTCACTTGTCAAGTTTTGTGCCGTGCAGACAGCCTCATCATTAATATCATGGCAACATACCCTGGTAGTGTGAATGATGCAGCAATTTGGCAGGAAAGTGCTCTGAGGGTTGCATTCCAACATGATGAAATACCGGAGGGATTCTTACTAGGTAAGTACATGACCACCACAATACTGTAAGTAGTAGTCAGACACTGCAACAGGAAGCAAGATGACAAAATATTCCTTCTTATCCCCCTAAAGACAAATGACTGAAGTTATCCACTAGAGCCCTGAATTATGACGCCATACAGAGCTCCATCAATACCTGCCAAGGATGTCTACAACAGAGCACACAATGTGACACAAAACACCATTGAGCATTTGTCTGATGTGCTGACATCAAGATTCAGATGTCTGGACACATCTGGGAATGCACACCAATACACAACAGAAAAGGCATCACTGATGGTCACCATGTATGCCATGCTGCACAACACATCAAAACATGGTAGCCTTCCAGACAAAGGTGTGGGTGAACTACCCAAAGATCTCCAGATGTCAGATGTGGAATTATTAGAGTTGTCACAGGATGATTAGGAGGACACAGGGTGAAAAGAAATAGGCATGTGTGACAGAGGCTGCAGCCACATGTCCTAGCTCAGGCAACATGGCAATCTGACACACACACACACACACACACACACACACACACACACACACACACACACACACACACACACACACACACACACACACCTTTGAGTCAAGACTTGCCACACATACAGAAGTACACACACTAAACAATGATGTTCACACAGTGTTGCCCCACAACAACAGCACAGAGCATGACTAATAGAAAGAAACCATTAATTGTCCTCATCAAACATCATACATAACAGAAGCATATGATTTACCTATAATACTTTACACATACAACATAGCAAGGAACACATCTGTATGTCTACAGAGGAAACATCACCACATGTATTCTCCCTGCAAGGTACACCATCAACGTGGACCACACTGGCATATGTGTGTCATGTAGGTGTGCACAACAGAATGCGTCATTGTATAGAAAGGATATCATTATACTGATAACTAGCTTATGAATTAACTGTGCAAAAGCCAGTACCACAATAAATCTAGGCCCATGCGGTATATGGGAATGTATCAGCACAAACATAACCTAAGTGCAGGAGTTGTACCCTAACACTGATGCATCATAGTGATATGTAATCAGTGTTGTACAATGCATTATACATATACAGCAGCATGAGTAATGATAAACATGTCAAGGACCGGCCAGACTTAATCACAAACAAGTTTCACATTACATACCTAACATGGATGTCACACATAAGGCAATGCTACAATGCATGGGTTATTGCTGCAACATGAGTCAATTAGAGGTAAGAATACATTCAATCATGCAAAGCATTAATGACAGTCAGTATACATCAGTCATGGAACATGTAGCATTTGGGATACAGCAAAATAGGTATATGTGTGTGGAATCAAGTAGATATGGGAAGGCACACAACAGCACACATATTGGATCAACTGTCAGTGTTACTCTAATGCAGTCTAGGACACCCACACAGATGGCTCACACTGAGATCCTGGTTGTCTCTGTCATGTCTGGAGTCACTTGGTCCATGGTGTTGTACCAAGGAGCTGGATGTGGTGACACTAGCATTTCAGGACACAGTGTGAGAAGGAGCAGTAGTACGATGTATCTATCTGGACATGACAGCTATGTTCAAAGTTGATTGACCAACAGCAGATGTGTGTGCATGTTGCAGCACAGACACTGATGTCCAAGTGCCATGTGTGGGTCTAATAAGAGGGGTTCTGACTTTCCCCACTGGAGATAATCTGCTTAGTACAGTTAGGGCACATAACACCCTGTCTGTGCTATGGCACTCTTCTAGCACCGCTTTAAGAAAGCTTTCAACAGAGCGTGCAACAGATACCACACTGTCATGCTATGCAGCCAATTCTGCCGTGACCTCTCCATGTCTGTGCTCCTGACCATCATGTAACACACATAGCTGGTGCGTTACATGATCAGTGATAAAGGCAAGTGCATGCAGGTCACAGCCATCACCTCACTGTGAACATTCATGTGCCTGTAATAGTAAGCAGACACTCTCTGGCACACATCCATGCACATAAGCTACACTCCCATGAGTAGTCTGTTAGAGAGTATCAGTCTATCGAGGGGAAAAATCAGCATCCATACCAGACTCTACACAGGACAGTCAGTCATAGTCATTAATATGTCTATCATATGATGCCCCCACATCAGCAAAATGGCCAGCCACATTATCCTACTTATCGTAGGCTACACCATGAACCACATGTCTGTTCTCTTCTGGGCCAGACAATGAAACCCATGCAGTGGCCCATGTGCCATTGGCCATACTATATGAGTAAGGCATATTACAGCCCATCTCTTGGTCAGTAGAAAGGCTACTGGAGGAAGCAACATAGTGGACGTGCTGCAAAAAAGACAGCTAATACATATAATATACAGTCACAGAAGTCAAATGAGGCACCATAGAACTCACATTTTGGACAACTATATAACTACAGTGCTTATGATGATACCAGGTCAGTGTGGCTGTGGGTGATGCAGGGACCCTATAAACCAGAAATATGCCATGTAATTCACATAGCAAGCAAATATAACAGAAAATGTGAATGCAGCACGTAAAACCTGCCTAACATGCATGTCCTCCTCTGACTCCACAACCAGTGGTGTGAGTTGATATGCCACTGTCATTTAAAAAGAGAAACATACACAACTCAGTAGTAAGCACATACACAACATCATGTAGCATTCAACCTGACATACAACTATACAGCACACAGCAGGTAAGATGTACACATACTGGTTGGGCAACAATGTTATGCTGATTGCATGTGTCCTCTGCAGGTGAACAAGACCACATTACCTATGAAGATCACAGATGTCATTAACAATATTAAAATGTAGCAACCATACAGACTGCCTTACCAGGTACATCCTCCCTAGATGAGAAACACATCATCTGATGTAAAGTGGAACCTGTAATTTAAAATGACATGCAAAAAACAAGTGAGTGTATTCCTCAGTCATAACAGGAGACAGAGGCACACAACAGCTAAGGATCACACTAATAGGACATGAAGGCATGTGACAAATGGTATGGATGTCCTGTTGATCCACCTGTACAGGGAACAAGCCAACATTAATATCACATATCAGAGGTGTACTAAATAGTGCTGCACTATAGCAACAATATGAACTACCTTACCAGGTCTCTCCATGCCAGGTGTTGCACAGTTCACATTGTGCAAAGATGTCTCTGTAGGTTAAAATAGCACACAAACAGTAACATGTGAGTATTCTCCTCAGTTTTAACAAGAGGCAGAGGCACATAACAGCTATGGATCACACTAACAGGAAATGGGGACAGTTACATGACATGTGGTGCTGCTGATCCAATGTTGATTAGGCTATGCAGTTGAAACACACAACATTACACATGTTGTTGACAGTATTATCTATGCACTGTATGTAGGTAGGATAACATGCTGTAAAACTTATATAGATTCATACATTAATAGGTAAGTACTGGTCTAGCTGCCCTTGTGGGCCATTTTAAGCCTAGCCAATTTCCTTTTTTGTGCTCAAAATAATCTTTCACATTTGGTTATAGATTGGCTTCACCCTTTCCATGGTCAATAGGATTATACTCAAGATAACCTCAGGGATTTGTGCATGGGATAATGCATTTAGGAGCAGCCTCTATCCATCAGTAATATAGGGGGCAGTCCTGGGGTAAATTTTCTGTTTCCCATCTATAGATTTAAGTTGCACTTGACTATGGACAGGGATGAACTTTGATTTATGTGGATGAGGAGTTTGTTCCACAGCAGTGGTCTCCTCTGCAAGATATACCTGTCCCTCCAAACCATTCTGTTGATGTTGCAAAAGAGTTTTAGATCCCTAGACAGAGTATTTCTGATGCCATTCGACTTGCTGATGTGCAGTAAATCCATCAGTAATAGGTTGGATGATGCCTTTTATGATAGACACAGATCACCTCTTAGCACTTTGTAGGATACAGATTTGATGATTGAGCTGGTCCATGTAGGACATATTGCTTAGGCCTTGTATCCTTTTAGTAAGGTATTGCTATGGGAATTCCAGTTGATGCATGTGTTGAAAAAGATATATGCCAAAGGGGGCATTATATTCAGTGACTTGTCTAATGAGGGATGAGCAAAGGGGACAATGACATCCCTAGATCTAGACACAATTCCTTTGTTTATAAGCTGTGAAATCTAGAAGGACTTGCTGGTCAAAAGTAAGATCACTGTCCATATAAGTTCCCAAATCCTGAATAACTGGGTCAATTCTTAGGGGCATACTTCTAATGTGGTAGTTCCCTGGGGGTAGATAACTTCTCAAATAATGCAATAATGCATTTTTTGGCATTTAGTTTCAGTCCATGATTTTGGCACCAGTTATTTATTTGAAACAAACCTTCCTGCAGGATGCCTAAGCCATTTGGGCATTCAATGACTGCTTCTAGCTTGCAGTCATCTGCAAACTTAGTCAGCCAGAGCCCTTTGGTATTGGCTTTTACTTCAGAAAAGTGCCAAACAGGAGAGGTCCCAGTACAGAACCCTGGGGGACTCGTCTGCTGACTAGTCTCTTTGTGGAGGTAACTTACCCTAATTTGCATCCTGTCTGTGAGCCAGTTGGCAATCCAACAGGTGACATAGGGGTTTATTCTTAGTTTATTTAGCTTTCTACTATGCCTGAGTGGGAAATTGTGTCAAAAGCTTGGGCCAGGTGGAGGTATATGGTGTGTACCATTTTGCCTTCATCCATTGCTTTGGTGACCTTTTCAAAAACATCCACCAGGATGAGTAAGCATCATCTGCCCTTGACAAATCCAAATTGAGATAGGTCCAGTGTTTGGAGATTCGCTATGTCCTGATTGATTAATTCCATGATAAGTTGTTAAATGGCTTTGCATATGTGGCTGCTCAGACTTACAGATCTGTAACTGCCTGGGTCTGTGGAAGGTCCTCCCTTGTGCAGGGGAATGACTGCAGTTGTTCTCCAATGTCTTGGTACAAAACCTGTATGCAGGCTCAGATTGAACAGTATTGTTAGGCAGCATGGCTAAATTGTACTTCATACTGTTTAAGATGCATCAAGGGATATTGTCAGGACCCAATGATGCAGTATTTTAGCTTTTGATAACATTTTTTAGGACTTGGTTTTGTGTGATAGCTGGAGGCAAGCCAGTTTCAGGTATATCTTGAGAGAGAGAGAGAAGAGAGGACAGAGAGATAACTTTAGAACTAAATTTATCAGTCCACAGCTTCGCTATATTTTCAGCCTCAGTGTAGGTAACATTGTTCATAATCAGCTCGGTGTATTGCTGCATTGTGCTTTTGAGATTACGACCATAACTAAAACATGCCTTGTGATTGTCTTTGGCTTGGGTAGCTATTTTAGCCTCAGACTTGGCTTTGGTGGATTTTATTAAGCTCCTGAGTTGTTTTTTTTTATTTCAGTGACAAGGGCTCTAATACTCTGGGAATTACTGTTTTTTACTTTTGGTCAAAATTATTTTCATTTTGTTAATATTATGGTTCCACCATGTGGGTTTGTTGTCCTGCACTTGCTCCTGTGGGGTACAGATGCATCTGTGCAGCTGTTTACATGCTGGTATAGTGCGATGGTGTACATTTCTGAGTATTCAGTGGAATTAACTGGGTTTGGTGGGGATTTGAAGTTTGTCAATGTATCACTTAGAAGTAGGTAGTTTGTCTTAAAAAAAATTCTACAGGTACCTTGTGTGGAAGGAATCCCTGGTTTCAGTTTTGTTTAGAAGGAGACTGCTTTATTGTCAGTCCTAACAAGTGAGGAAGATATGCAAGGGATGTGATGTATAACCAATCTACAGGAAAGTCCCCAGAAACAGATGGTATTCCTGTGGAAGTTTGGAAGCTAGGGGGAATAAACTGATAAATATCTGGAGGTTTTTGTTTAGCAGTATCTTAAGAGGAGGAGAAGTACCACCGTCCTGGAAGAAAGCAGTGATAGTTGTAATACCTAAAGAGGGTAAAGATCCATCAGATCCAGCTTTATACAGGGTCATTTCAAAACTAAATCATGATTATAAAGTGTCCATGCCTATAATGGCTAAAATAATGGCAAAAGTCATTCCAAACTGATAGATATGGATCAGTGTGTTTTGTGGAGGGGGGGGGGGCAAACATTTGACAACATTAACAGAACACTGATGAGCCACAGGGAAGCAGAATGTAAGAAAATACCATTGTTGTTGGTGGGTCTTGATGCAGAGAAAGCATTTGACAGAGTAAGCTGGGACTTTATGAGCAGGATACTGGAAGCATTTGTATTTCCTGAAAAAAATTATAAGGCTGATTAGGAGAATATATGAGGGATCGGCTGCAAAAATTAAAGTGGGTGAGGTCCTCTCTGATAATTTCTGCTTGAGCAGAGGAACCAGGCAGTGGTGTCCTCTTTCCCCTTTATTATTTGCATTATATTTGAACCACTGGCAAAGAAAATAAGAGACTCACAAATTCAAGAATATAATTGGTATGGTAGTCAAGAAAAGCTGACTTTATTTGCAGATGATATTATTTTGTATGTGACAAAACCAGAAAAAAATATTGCAGTGTTGTGGGACATTCTAAGACAGTTTCAAATCTTTTCATGACACAAAATTAACAAAGCTAAAACAAAGTCAATAGAGGTAAATTATGTACCCACACATGAAATGGGTCAGAAATACCCATATTTATGGGGACATGATAAAATGAAATATTTAAGAGTGTGGATTAAAAATTATACTAGTGTGGCAGCTAAGGATATGTGGGAAGAGACTAAACAAAAGATAATACAAAAACTGAGAAAATGGAAGCGATGTTCTATGGATATGGACAATAAGATACAAGCAGTTAAAATAGTTTTAGTCCCTTTAGTCTTATACACTGGTCAAGCATATTTTTATCAGCCAAAGGAGAAGCTGTGGGTAGCAATTAATAAAGAGCTGAAGGAATTTAACTGGGAGGGAAGACAGCAACAGTCAAGTGGGACAAGCTGATTCTTCCAGTAGAACAGGGCAGATTGGGATTACCCAATTTTAAGGAGTATTTCAGAAATACACATTTAAGACTCCTATACATAGCACAAGTAGAAAACTATAATTCAAAGTGAAAAGGGATGATGAAGAAACAGGGGGGAAGCTCAAGAAACAAGTAGAGACTGGGATTTTGGATGCAGGCCTCTAAGGAGAATAAGAATAATCATACAGAATATTATATCCATAAAGTATCAGAAAGTATTCTAAGAACTAAACCAGCACAGGAATGGAGAAAGGAGACTCTGCCGATAGGGATGACTGCAATTAGGGATACAGACAACGGGCAAGAGGGGGCTGGACGTTATTGGAGAAAACCTGGCAAAGGAACCACCAAGGCACTGAGGCACATAATTAGAGAGGGAAAGATGACAGAATGGGAAGATGCCAAGAATTTATTTGGACTGCAGGTTAGACATTGCCTTCCCTATCAGGGATTGTTATCAGAGTATAGGCAAAGAGAAAGAAATAGAGGGTCCTAAATGAAAGACCAGCACTGATAGAGTTGTTAATAGAATCTAGAACAGAAGCTACCATTAAAAAATGAATAATTAGTACAGCATACTGCATGATAATTATAAGAATCAATCAGAGGAGGTTAGAAAGGATTGGGAAGAGAGATTGGATAAGCAATTCACAAAGAAACAATAGGAGGATATACGTAAGTCTCCCAAATATGAAACAAAATCTAGAAGCTTTAGGACTTTTGCCTGGAATTGTTTACACATATATTTTTATACCCCAAGTATGACTTATAGATATGTGTACTCATAATTAAATGTTAACTATTAATCATGTGGTGAATGTAAAGTAAAAATTAGTTCAGAATAAATGACAGTATTGCATGATAACGTGTCTCCTTTGTGAGAATGCTTACATCATGAATGACTACCTTCAATGATATATATATATATATATATATATATATATATATATATATATATATATATATATATATATATATATATATATATATATATATATATATATATATATATTGGATACATGAAATGTCATAGCTGAGGGGTTTTGCTGTAGGCAGTGTAATTATATGCCATCACATAGTGTTGGTGCTTGAATCCCATCGCAGACATTACATGCAGCATTGGCCAGCTTGATTATTCTTACACAGGTATGACTAACTTGGAGAAAACGTATGAGAAATAATGATGTTGTTCTAGTCTGTTATTTAGTTATGTTATGGATGTCAGCATTTCACATTGCATACTGCAATTTAGAGATACCTATGTATGTTGTGACATTAAATGTGTATAACATCTCATGTAATGCACATGGCAGCACCTGTAATTTACTTATACTTCTCATAATGTCATATACACACATGCATGTGTGGCTAAAAATATGTATGTACATATCCATATATGAAGACCAACACATGTATGCCTACACATATTGGTATATCTATCGATATTATATTATATTTATATATATATATATATATATATATATATATATATATATATATATATATATATATATATATATATATATATATATATATATATATATATCCCTTTATGTACTGCGTATATGTATTTATTTGTATTCATGAGTATGCACATACAGGAATATTGCAACGTTGAGTTATCATTCATCATGTGAGTGTGTGTGTGTGTGTGTGTGTGTGTGTGTGTGTGTGTGTGTGTGTGTGTGTGTGTATATGTGTATATATATATATATATATATATATATATATATATATATATCACACACACACACACACACACACACACACACACACACGCACACACTCACTCACACGTGTACAAATTCCATTTATCATTAACACCACACTATGTTCAGCACGCAATACATGTGTACATGTGTTGGTCTTTGTCTACATGGTTAGGTAAATATGTAAACTTACAAATTTTAATTTTAGACTGGCACACTTGTTAGTGTATATAATGCTTTACCTGTGTATTCACATATGTAAAGTTTTTGACTTCTGTCAATTCATGCAATCATACCAAAGATCAAATATTCAAGCAGGTGCAGTTTTGGTTTGTAATATGAACATAGGTGAAAGTTGTAGGTTTGAGTCTAGCTTCTTCCAGTCTGTGATCAGTTATCCTCATGTGTGTAGTAAGATTGAAACAATGACTGAATATACAAAATGTGTTATCAGCTTATATGGCACTGCTTGCTAACATATAATAATAGCTAACATCTTCACTCTTCTTCTGTTTTACATAGCAGTAATTACATACTAAAATTATACAATCTTTCTGCTGCTGCTGTAATACTTCATATGCTTTTATGTTTGCAGCTGCCAAAGACCATGCTCTCAATTGTTGTCTGTGCCTAGAACACATGCACAGGCTTGAGAAGCAGTGGAGGGAGAAAGGTATAATACAGTTGTGTAAGTTGAACTTACTATAACAGTAGATGTTCGAATGATCACTGCTGCAGTAGCCTTAACAATATCAGTTATGTCCTGCCATGGATAGAACAGCTGGTCATCTTTCAAACCTTCAGGGTATCTTCTATGTGCCCAAACTGTTAAGCAGTTTGAGCTGAGCTGACTAAAACACAAGGTGGGGTGGGAAGCCCTTCAGAGCTTTCCTGCTTGCAGATAGAAAGAGGCCAAGACCTGAAAGGACAATGCTAGGAACAAAAAATAAATGTCCATACCCTGGCTTTAAAAAACACATCAAAAACCATGGGAGATGGAGGAAGGGAGCAGCTACTGCAGCAGTGATCATTTGAACATCTACTGTTATGGTAAGTTCAGCTTACACACCTGTAGTATGTTCATCATATTGCTCACTGCTATAATAGCCTTAGCTATATGGATAGATTACCTTAGCTCCAAAACACAGCAATTTTGACCAGGCTCGGTGTAAAAATCAACCAAAAACAAAAGAAACACCTATTAACACCAAGGAAGAATCCAAGCCTGCTTGGATTCTTCCTCAGTGTTAATAGGTGTTTCTTTTGTTTTTAGATTACCTTAGCTAACTACATTTGAGAAGTGGAAGTAGACCAGTTCAGGAGCCACTGGAGAATGGTCCTAGAAAAGCTTGATCTGGACCAAGAAAAGGAATCAAACTGATAATTATTTGTAAAACATGTACAAAGGAACAAGTAGCAGCTTCTAGAATACTTCCAGAATCTGAAGCTTTCCAAAAATCCATAGATGAAGCCAAGGCCCTGGTACAGTGAACCTTGAACCTGCCTGGGAATTGTTTTGTTATGATGAGTATAACAAATGGTAATAGCCTTAGGCAGCCATTTGGAAAGAGTCTGTTTGACACAGGTTGTTTCCTACTTCTTACCCTCACAAGAAATGAACAATTGATCCAAAGATTTGAAAGATTTAGTGCTGCCAGGATAGTACCTGAGTTGTCTGTGGACATCCAAGGTAAGGAGTATCCTTTTCTGACTCACTTTAAGGTTCAGGAAAGAAAATGGGGAGATGGATAGTTTGGCCTAAATTAAACTCAGATACCAGTTTAGGCATAAAAGAAGGATGAGTTCTCAAAGAAACCTTGTCCCTATGGAAAATGAGATAGGGCTGACTTACCATAAGAGCTTGTAACTCAGATGCCCTTCTTGCGGATGTTAGAGCAATCAGTAAAACTGTTTTCCATTTTAGGAACCTCAAGTCAGCCAGATTAGCATTGAAAGAGGAGTAAGTATTAGCTTCTCTAACACAAAATTAAGATCCCAAGGAGTGGTCACCAATTTTCTTAAAGACTTCTTTTGCAAAACTCCTTTCAAGAACATTTTGGCATAAAACTGCACTGAAAGAAGAGGATCCATGGACAAACATGCTGAAATGCTTTTTGCATGGAGTTCTGGAACAGAATCTTGCCAGTTGATTGTTCAGAGAGGAGGCAAAGAGGTCTACTTGAGGAACTCCCCACAGATGGATGAAATTTTGAAGACCCCCCGATCTAGTTTCCATTCATATGGGTCTGCCTTGGACCTGCTTAGCTTGTCTACTACACAGTCTTGCTCTGACAGAATGTAGAATGCAGGTATAGTGAGACTGTGCTGGGAAGCTATATCTCAAGCTAACATGTCTATTCTGTAAAGTGGGCATGATCTGGTTCCCCGTTGCTTGCTGATGTACCTTACAACTGTGATACTGTGTGGAACCACTTGAACAGGTCTTGGGGACCAAAGATGGTTCAGAGAGTTGAATGTCTTAATAACATCTGGTATCTCTGATATTTATAGGCTTGCATATATCCTTGGTGCCCACCCCCCTACACTTTTATCCCTTTGAAACTGCTCCTCAAGCAAAGCCTGTAGCATTTGTGGTCACTGGCTGCTTTGGAGCAGGGAGGGAGAAGGAGAGACCCGGATTTAAAGATATCTGTTGCCTCCACCAAAAGATTTCTCTTCTGACAAACCCAAGAACTGGGATTTGAAAAGATACAGAGAGCTAATGCTGGGACCAGAGAGATTTCAGATTCTACTGTATCTTTGTCATCTGGAGTCTTGCCAGGGGTATCATGAGAATCACAGATACCGTGCGATCCAAAATAAATTCTGAGGTATTCACTCACATTGACCAAAGTCTGAGTGGAAAAACCTTAGAAATAGATCTAAATAAAGATTTGTGTTTTCTTGTTGAAGAAAAGCTCTTTGAACTGAGGTGTCTAGTTGACATCCCAGCAGCACAGTCCTGTGTGAAGGAGTCAAGAAAGATGTTTGAATATTCTTTTGGAATCCCAGCTTGTGTAACAGATCTCTTACCCAAGGCAGATATTCCTGACACTTTGAAAAAGAATCTGCAAAGATATACAAATCATGCAAATATAGAAAAACATGGATACTCTGTAGCCTACAATGAGTTATAACTGGAACTAGACACTTTGTAAACACTCTTTGTGCAGTGGATAGTCCAAAGGGTATAGCTACGAACTTATAATGTGATCAAGACACAAATAACATTAAGAAACATCTGAAGTCTGGATGAATAGGATATGATAAGCATCTTTTAAATCTAGTGCTGCCAGGAAACTCGAAAGTTGAAGAAGTAACATGTTGTGAAGTCACATAATTTTGAATGTGGGCACTATCACAACCAAGTTTAGAAAAGAAAGATCCAGAACTGGTCTTCAAGCATTTTCTTTCTTTGATACTAGGAATATCATTGAATAAACCCCCTTCTCCACCTGGGAAGGAGGAACTGGTTCTATCAATCCTTTGGAGAACATGTGATGAACAGCAATTGGAAACAAGAGTCTGATCTGAGGATGAGGAATTACCCCTGAAAAGAAGGAATTTCCTCCCATTGCCATCTGTAATCCATATGAATGATTTTTCAGAACACAATTGTCTGAAAAATCTGTTGCCAAAGAAAAAAATGTAGTCAGGCATTCTGGAAGGAAAAAAGGAGGTCAGGCTGGGAGGGGGTTGAATAGTCATTCAGACATGTTGGCTGTCCTTGTTTTCTGGAGGTTCAAGACTTCTTTTTGAACTCCTATACCATTTTTTCTTAAATGTTTGTTTATCTGAATTTTGCTGAGACTGTCTATTCTGTTTTTGTTGCCAAAATTGGATGAGGAGATTAAAAAAATACATATTTGGAAAAGGAGTATTGAAATTTTCCTGGATCAGCTTCTGATCACCTCTGCACCAGAGGTGCCAAACATTAAATCTCTATCCAAGGGCTAATTTAAAATCTTATTTTTATTATCTTATGGGAGGTTTTGAGAATGTGGTCATGCATAGTTCTCAAAACAGTACAAATGGCTATAGCCCTGAAGAAGTATCAGTAGAATCATACACACTGCAAACAATGAGTAGTGACTTCTGCAGTATAAACTAACTTATCTATAGCAGATTTTTTCCTCAAAAGAAGAAACTGCAGACAAAGCATTGCTCATACTTTCACAATTTGTCAGAAGAAACATTAACACATAAGCCTGACAATTCAAATTTCTGAAAATCGAAGTTGTAGAAGTATACACTTTTTTCCCATCAGTAATTTTCCCATCTTTATCAGAAAGCGTACAACTGGCATTAACTTAAGTGCTTAGCAACAGTGGGATCAACTAAAGCTATAGTTGCTGGATCAGGTTTGGGAAAAGTGTATAACAATTTAAAAGACTGAGGAACTTTATGCATCCTATCTGCCTTTTCAGGGGTAGATGGCTGACTATCAGGAAAACTGCAGGCAGTAACACACACATCCTCTAAAGCACACAGAACAGGAGGAGTGGGTGTAGGTTCTGGAAATCCTTCTGTAACAGCTCATAGTATTTTCTGAGACTGAAAAACCTCATTGTTCTCCCACTGAAAACATCGGCACACTCTAGCAGTATGTTCAGACAAAGAGAAGCCCCCCACAGGGAGAATCAGGAACTGAGCTCTCCTTTGAGTCTGAATCAGAAATCTGAGGATAAAACCCTGCACCTGTCGATCTTCCTGTTTAGATTCAAAATCTTGAATCCCTATTTCTTTTACTAGAAGATCCTTTACTAGAAGAATCAGTAGCCTGAATTAAGCCCCAAGCCAGACCAAGTAAATTACTCCTATCCAAAGAAATTTCAAGAGGAGTTGATACATACTCTTTTTTTTTTTTTGACAGGAAAAAACAGGGGCAACCATGTTACCAATAGCAGCAGCTGCTTCCCCAGGGATGGGCACAGCTTTCTGATGCAACAGGGAAACCTTCCTTGTTCCCTATACCAGGACCAACAAGAGTGGCTCTCCCTTGCCCACTGAGGGTACGCCAACAGCCACAGAGGACATCGCTAACCTCTGGTCCATAGTGGCTGTAGGTGCTACACCAGAGGGACCCGGGGTAAAAGATGAGTAGTCTGAGGTACAACAAAGGGCCACTGCAGTCACCTGCGGCTTAAACAAATTTCTGATCTGTTGTGGTGGAAAAGGCTGTTTGCATAATTTTTCTTTCTTTTTTTTTTTTGACTGGAAGAGGGACCAACCTTGGGACAGATAGTCTTATCCATGGTCAAGCTGAAAATGATGCCTCTTTCCCAGGGAAGACAAGCAGCAATTGCCAGTAAACACTACCAGTCCACAAAAGTTACCTTTCTGACAAAAACAAAACACAGTAAAAAGCACTTTAAAACACTATGTCAGCCTCACAAAAAAAATAAACACAGTTTCTCCACAGAAAAATCTTTCCAGTTACTTTACACTACTTTTAAACTGAGAAGAAAAAAATGAGTGCTCCATTTAGTCTCACGACAGTCCATTAAAACAAAACACTCCTAGCTTTAAAATAATTTTCCTTAACGTGGAGAGTAATAAAACATCAACAAAATTAAGAAAATTGATGTTTTTTCCCCCAAAGGGAACTTATTTGCCCAGCAAAGGAAAGCACAAGCTGATAGTTGATCCTCAAAAAGCCTCAGAGGAGCATATTCTTTGGCAGCATTAGACCTCTGAAGGAGTTTGCACCCAGACTTGTCTTTTAGTCAGCTCAGCTTGAGCCGCTTGACAGTTTGGGCCTGTGGAAGGTGACACGAAGCTTTGGAAGCTGGCTGGCTCTTATATCCTTTGTGGGATATAACCCATATAGCTAAGACTACTGTTACTTTTCTCCTTTATGTCGCCAGAAATACCATTAACATATTCCATTCTGCAGGTTTAGATGTGCATTCCTCCGACATTCATACATGCAAATATGATGACAGACTTCCAATAATGCATCTGTGAGGTTATGTGTAATACATTGTGATTTATTATGTATAATATTAATGTGTATTTTATTTTATGTAAAATATGGTCTTATGCGGTAATGACAGATTTTTTTCTGCTATAGAAGTAATGTGCTGTTTGAAGATACACCCTAAATGATGTGTTCACCTGGCATGTTGATTTTGATTTGAATGTGTTACATATAAGCTTGGTGTCTGTGCTGTAGTCCTACTTTGTGTTGCACAGCATGACATACTGATTTAACTGTTACTGTTGTTTTCATAGCATGCAGTTGCCAACTTGTATGTATAGCAGTGGTTCTTGGTGATATATATAGTGTGCATAGCCTGCTTATCTCTTATTGAATGGATGCCTGCTGACCCCACAATTTTTGTGCTGTTGGCAGTTCTTTATTGGCATGTAACACTTGTGTTCCACTGGTCCTGCAATGATGTATAACTGCATTATGATGGTTTGTATAACACTATATTACATAAATTTTTCTGATATGAGTGTTCCATAAGCCATTCCTAGTTTTACTGTGTTTCTGCTATGTTGCCAAAGCTGAATCGTGGTAAAATGGGGTCCTAGACAGGGTAATGGACACCCCCCTGCATCAGCCACCCTCACAGCCATTCCAGTGTCCCATTCTTTGGCTATCTCTTCCCAGTTACCATAAACACTGTTCAAACCTGTCAGTATGCATACTATTTTTGCCTTTGTCTACAATGTTTACAGATATTTGGATTTAATTTATAACTTTTATTTCAAATTTTATAGCACAAACACTGATAGCCATTTGCTAAACAAACAATTCAGTCTCACAATGAAAACAGAGTTAGCATGAAAGGTAAAATTCTCTGCCCTTGAAACTCACATTCATTGCATGGCATTGAGGAACATATTCAAAGAAAATGAATCTGGCCAGTGGTGGATTAAGTTTACCTTTGTTTTATTTTCAAATCATAGGCTCCTTGTACAGATTTTTAGGCCAATGCATACACGCATGTGTTCTTTGACTCACCTTCCTGACGTCCCCACCATTGCTGACTGAAGCCCATCTGGGCCAGATCTGGCATGCAATGATTGATGTGTTCCAGACCCGATGGGAAACTTTTTTTCAGGACATGGCATAGGTCATATGCAACTCCTTCCATGGTATCACTAGGGAAATCATTCATAATGTTCGACTACATCAGGGTGGTCCCTCATGGACATAAGTATTGTATGTGTGATCCATTTATGTAACGCTGCTGCAATGTATTTTCAATATTTCATTTTTTACAGCATAGGTACAGTTGTACACATGTCCCATATTGTTGTCAAGCTTTTCTGACATACATCATGATTAACACTGCACATATTGGGTCATACGGGGCTTTATCTTACTGCTGCAGTATGACACACTTTAACAAATGACACATGCATTACCATTTTTAATTACAGGATCATTGCATATTGTCATTACTGCAGACATTGCTCCATATGGGCAGGGTTGCTACTCCTTCAATCTGCTTGTGTGTGGATCAAGTTTTAAATCATGAAATTTCACTAGATCGAACTTCATAAGATCAAGTCGAAAACATCAAATGGTTAGAATCCTGAAAGTTTAAATGATCGAACATCACATTTCCAAAAATGCATTCAAACACTAACGGAAGATGTCTAAATATGTGACTACCTCTTTAAATGTATGCAGTACATCATTAGGCAAACGGACGTTATGTTTCATGATACAAGACGTGTACCAATATTGCATGCAATTACAGTATGTTAAAAATTATGATAGTGTTTATTACTGCAAGTTTAATCATCCCTTGTAAACAGTTTAAAAATATAGAAAGTTTGCTGCTGTTGTTAAGAGATGTATTCTTAATGTGCAACTGTAAGATGTTGTATCCGTTTACCAAAGCATTACATCATGGGAAAACCAACGGGTCAAAAAACTCAAAAAGAAAAATCAAGCAAAGCTAGACTTTCCACCATGTAATACCTTTAACCTCTTGTATCGGAGGCAACATGGGATATATGCAAATTACCCTTAAGGATATCAGGTATTTCAGGTAAATGGCACTTCTGAATGTTCATGACTTTTTCTTTTACTTTTACCTTTAAGTCTATTTATGGACAATTTCAGGCCAATAAAGCCAACCCCCTCTAGCTGTAATTTGCATATATCCCATGTTGCCTCTGATACAAGGGATTTAAGGTGTCACACAGTGGAAAGTCTAGCTTTGCTAGAGTTTTCTTTTTGTGTTTTTTAAAGCATTACATCATGAGTTAGTCAGTTACTGAAATTTATGCTGAACATGTATGAATTGAAATGTATGCATTGTATTTTTGATTAAGGCAGAAACATATAGTATCTAGATATGTACATATGGTATGTTGCAACTGAAATGTGTATTAGCACAAGTAGGGGAAGTACATTTTTTGTTGTATATTTTGATTGTTGACGTTACTTGTTAAAGTTAAGTAGAGGAAAAATGGGAAGGCAATCTCTGCAGTGCATTTTTCAATATTTTGAACTTTGGCTTACACAACATTTGAAAACATGAATTTTGAGGGGCGTGGCTAGGATGCTGAACTGATAGCTGCACTTCATTTCAGCTCTCTTACCTCAATACAATTCCTGACAGGAATTTTACAAAATAATATTTAATTTGAAGAAATTTTTATTACTAATTTATTTCTAATAACTCTGAGCATCTATAAGAAAAATGTTATTGTCAGAACTTGAATAATTCCTGTCAAATTAATTACTGGAAAATCAGCACCAATATCAGCTTTACAGCATGAGTCATCTAAGGAATACAGCACAAGACTCTTCTCTCAAAAAAGACCTGCAGTCTCTCATTACAAATATACAGGAACTTACAATAAAAATCGACAAGATGGACAATAAAATAGATACTTCTAAAGAAAAGTGCTCACAACAACTGGAACAGCTTCAAGAAATGTTTACACAGCAGAAAGGACAGATATCACTTATTGAACAGTCATTAAGTGACATTGACACTAGAGTCCAAATAGAAGAACAACAAACTGAATTCTTACTTCAACAGAACACATATTTACTAGAAAAGCTTGATGATATGGAAAATCGAACAAGAAGAAATAATATTAGAATATATAGTCTACCAGAAAAATCTGAAGGGGACAGTATGATAAACTTTCTTACCACCTGGATACCAGATGTAACAAAAATACCTGAAGCTCTTTCATATGGTATAGAACGGGGGCATAGATCACTAGCAGCTTCTGGAAATGCTTCTTCTCCGGGTAAGAACAAGCCGAGATCTATAATTGTGAGACTTTTTTCTACACAAGATAAAGATCTTATATTAAGAAATGCTTGGGCAAATTCTCCCATCAAATACAATGATTCATTAATAAGATTTGACAATGATTATTCTACAAAGGTGGTTTCAAAAAGAAAAGAATTTCTACCAATAATAAAAACCTTAAAGAAAAAGCAACTGAAAGTCCATCTTTTATTCCCAGCAAGACTGAGAGTTTTTCTAACAAATGGAATAAAAATCTTTGAAACAGTAGATTCAGCAATAAAATACCTTACCAACAACAACATCCTAACACATGAAGAATATATGGACTGGACAATAAGTACACCGAAAAGAAATGCTGAAGTAAATAATTGGAAAACTGTTGAGCAAAAGAAAAAAAAACTAAAGGACAAATAATCTTACATATGTTATATTCTGTAAAAATCTAAATAATAATACTAACAACAAAAGAAAAGTTCTTACTGTCTTCAAGTTACACCAAAACAGGTACTGTTTTCAATTATACTTTAAATGTCAAAATTAGCATAAATGTAAATACATTTATTTCAAATTTCATCAATATACTAAGCATACTTTAAACATTACTCTGTTTTTCATTATTATCCATCTATTATTTTCATACTCTTAATCAGAGTAATCAATGCATAATAATGTTCCCAAATATTTATTTATTTATTTATTTTCTCTCTTTGTGTTTTGTTGTTTTTATTTTTCTCTTCTTTTTATAAAATCTTCATTAACTTATAATACTTTAATCAGTATATGGTTATATTGCTTAATAGGTATAGTAATGGCTGCTATATAACTTATTATCAGTTACATCCCTGACAGCATTACTTTTTATAAGTTAAAAGTGTCCCTGTTTGGATAAACGCTAATGCTGGGCGGAAGTGTGTTGCTTTTGAAATGAAGTATTTAAGTTAGGATGTATCATAAGACTACTTTAAATAATCTTAAAATATGTTCTGCCTTTGACCCATATGTACATACTGATATAGTCCAGTGAAAAAAATATGTTTTAAGTGATATTTTGAGGCTATAAGTCAGGTGTGTTGTGGCTCCGGACATCCGGAGTTGAAAGATACTTGTGACTAGCTTAGATATCCTGTCGTCTTTTCTTTTGTAGAGAAATAAGGCATAGCATGTTTAAAATGCAAAGTTTGATAGTTGTGAACACTACTCCACAAACTAGAGTGCTCGCATGCACACTACATGAGTTTGTCACGAAGTAAGAGAAGGGAAAAGAAAAAAGAAAAAACACATACCTTTTCCCGCTTGGTTCTCGAGACAATTTAACAGCCACAAACATCACTAGAAACTCGAGTTACTTATTGCTTGTCGCATTTACTTGTGTACGCCATCCCCTGACTCTTTCTAATTGACGTCTAGTCAGGAAATAAGCTAGGTTCACATTTAAAGATACATAAACCTAAATTCCTTCTAAGGAAACATAAATAATCTAAGAGGTTCATATAAATACACACAGATATATATTTTTGAAGCACTTTCAGCTTATGGCTACTGATGTCTTCTAGCACCTTGATAGATAAGGACATATATCTGCTTGTCTTTCTGTCAGTTTAGATTTCCAGACATTTTAGTTATCCCTTACTATGTTTTATACAGCAGAGTTTAAAGAGCAGAAATTAATCATCAGCAAATAAAATCACTGCTGTTTTACAAATTCTCTAAAGAAACTAGTAAATGTCAAGCAACTGACAGGTTTATTTTAAGGAAAATTGCCATTTCCCACACTGGTGCTCCTACAAAATACTACTAATGTCCTGCTACCAAAATATGCCCTCAAGTGAACAAATGGGATGCAACAAGAAGGTTAAATGTACATTTAGCAAATCAAACATTTAAATAACAGTATAATATACTAGATAGAGAAAGTAAAAGCAATAATTATATAAACAACTATAATAAGTAACATAACAACAGTGGATTTAACCCAATGTATCAATTATACAATATTTATATCCCATATAGCTTTGAACTTTGTCGAAGCATCTGTGTTCTACATACATATTGTATTAAATCTAATTTGAGTAGAAGAGGGAGAGGCTTAGCCCACACCCTAATTTATTACTAAGTTACCATGCATTATGAACATACATTGTGGCAGGTACTCAACGAGCTATCCATCCTTAGATGGCTCATGCTGTTCCCATTTGCTCATCTGAATAATGACTGCGGCTGTACTCTTCTTATTATATTACCTGGCTGTGGCTTCACCCTTCTTATAATATTACCTGGCTTTTTACATTATCAAGAATGACACAATACTAGTGTATGCGGGTATATCATGTTACTGTTAGTGTAAACAAAAATGCTTGACAATGCAACCGTAATTCCTAAACCTTTCTGCAGACAAATGTATTGTCTAGCAGTAGAGAGCCTGATTGTTCCTAATCAGCAGACCTGTATTTTCATGTTCCAATATGACTATGTGAACAGACGCCAATATTAGTCTGCAAGTTTAGTAAGCAGTAAATTCATCAGGGATTAATTCGAGGGGACACATATTATAGCTAAAGCACTTGCCATTTGATAAATGTATCCTCTCAATGATGCATTCTATCTAGTCATTAACTGTAAAACAACTTTTCTGAGAAATATGGTTGTAATGCCAGTTAATTATTTGAATTAAATATTTCTATATATAGTCATAAAGCAATTACCAGGATAAATAACTCTTGCAGTGCATGGATCACCATAGCTATTCTCTGATGTTAGAGGAAAAACAAGATTCTTAAACACCTTTTTGACGTAATAAAGGTATTACCCCATAGTTTAAATACATTTTTGTCTATTTACTGCAAAATGGGTTAGGAATTTTAACCTGTAACATTTTCATACATAATAGTTTAAATCTTAGCAGCTTCCATTATTTTGATATGTTCTCCAGTATACTTTTAAAATACTATAATGAGAAGCTCCGGATGTTTAATTCTAAACTTTTATTCAGTCATAAGATTAAATTACTGGTGTTAAGTAAGTCAAAATTATATCTCCAGCACTTATTGTCAGCAGATAAACTCACTGGTTAAGTGTCAGTCTAAGCTGTAAGAGTTAATATGTGATATACATATATGTTTGCTTTAAAAATGTGGTCAAGTGCTCTGTAGTTTTACCTCTGTACTGTGTCAGTTTTGATTATACAAAGTCCCTCTGAAAGTTGATAGAAGTGTTAACAACAAAACACTCAATCAAGTAACAACATTATAAGTAGTCTCTTGGATAAGGGAGATGTCTAAATTTTGATTTTGTTGTCTCCAGCCATGGGAATTGTCTTTGAAAAGCTGAAAAATGCAATCAGAGGAACATATTTAATGTCTACTAAAGAAATATTAATATACTTGTACATTGTATTGCATTTCAGTTTACGTTAAACATGAAATATGATGTGGTTTCAGAACTATTCATGTTTTTATTCCAATATAACTTTGCAAATACTAATTTAAACACTGGTTTCAGACTTGAGTAGTCTAAAACAATTGCACAACAATGGTATTGTATTATACAGTAATGTCAGTAAATAGTTTTCAACAGATGTATGAAATATACAGTTATAGATTTTAACATGATGTTTATTAATACCCTAAATTATTTTGAAATGATACTACCTTAATCTAAATATGTATACCTTTTTGAAACCTGATTAGAAATAAGTATTATTGAATTACAATAAGATGAATAAAGAATATATGTATATATTTTGGCTGATTAGATTATCTTAATATATTCAATTATCTTTATTTAAAAACTAAGAGGATAAGAGAAACTGATCCAAATATTATTTGTGAGGGTAGAAAGTTTGTTTGGTTAGATTCACTAACCAAACAAAGAGGTATATTACCTCATAGCAATAGGGAATGTTTTTTAAGGTTAAGAATTACAAGTTTGGAAGTTCTTTGTTTTTTTTTTTTATTCTATCACTTTGGTGTCACTCAGAAACATGAAAAAAATCATACAAGAACAACTTTTTGAATTCTGTATCCAAGATGGAACTAAGAATAAACAATATTTACATAAACTCACGCATAAAACAAACTCAAAACTAGGAAATTAAATGTTTATCCATAAATGTTAGTGGTCTAAATAATAGTAATAAAAGGAGAAGCCTATTCAAGTACATAAACTTACATAAACCACAAATAGTCTTTTTACAAGAGACATACTTATTAGAGATATAAACAACTTAAATATTAATAATTACACAGTACTAATCAACTCTCAATACAAAACAAAAAAAGAGGAGCAGCTATATTACTTCACAACTCAACTATAACACCTAAAATAATTACTACTCATCAAGATACATCAGGTATGTTTTGTCTAGCTTCAACAGAGTTAAATAAGAGAATCTATACATTAGTAAATCTATATTGGATCCCAGGACTATGATTAAAAACAGTTAAACAGCATTTTGAAGAGATAATTCATTTAACTAAGGGTAGCCTGATATTGGCAGGAGACTTCAACTGTATAATGAATGAAAAAGATACAGATTCTAAATCCAAAAGAAGAAAACAACCTATTTCTAAAGCACTATCAAAATTTATAGATACATTGTATTTAAAAGATATAAATGAATTTGCAGAACCAGACTCACTAATCTTCACATTTTATTCTCATAGATATAAAACTAACTCTAGAATTGATAGAATATATGTTGCCAATGACCTAATAACAAAAATTGACAAAGTCAGAATTATAAATTGCCCCTTATCTGATCATAATGCCATAGTCTTTGAGATAGAGCTTACACCATTTTATTCAAATCCCATTACTAGGATACCTTCCTATATCACAAAATTGACAGATTTCAAATAATTTTATGAAGAAACAATCAAAAACTTTCTAGAAATAAATTACACAGAAGATATTTCAGAAATATATGTCTGGGATTCATTAAAAGCAGTTACATATGGGAAGATATTATCCTGGTACATAAATAAAAGGAAGTTATGGAATAAAGATATGCTAGACTTACAAAACAAAGCAGATAAACTGAAACTGGAAATACAAAAGGGTAATGCTACTCAAGTTCAAGAACTTACACAAATCAATAAGACGTATACAGAATTGCTACATCATAAGATTATGATTAACTTAGAAAAGATAAAAATATACTCATACTCTACTAATTCAGCACACCTGATATACTTAACTAATAGAACAAAAAAAAAATAAATTTAAGCAAATAAAAGAAATATTTATTCCTAATACTAACAAAAGAGTTACAGAACTAAATGATATTTTAGAAGCATTCAGACTCCAATTTAACATTGATAATTCCATAAATACTCAAGATACACCTACTAAGGATATAAAAAAATACTTAGAAAATAATATTCATATTAAATGAACACAAGAACAAATAGACATTATAAGCAAACCAATCAATATGACAGAATTAAAATCACAAATTAAAAAGCTCAAGACAAATAAAGCACCTGGCCCAGACAATATGCTACCAGAAATGTATAAATTAATACCCAATCAAGCCATATCCTTATTATTAAAAGTATATGATATAGCCAATAAAGATTTGAATATACCACCCTCTTGGAAATTTTCATCGATATCCCCAATTATCAAACCAGATAAAGATGAGAAGCAGTGTTCCTCATATAGGCCAATATCATTACTCAATATAGACTATAAGATGTTTGTGGCTATATACACAGATAGGATCAAACACTTTCTTCCTTTCTTAATTCACAAAGATCAAACAGGTTTTATTAAAGGAAGAAATACTTCAGATAATATTAAAAGAATACTAACATTAATAGATTATAGCAATTAAATACTAAAGAATACTAACATTAATAGATTATAGCAATTAAATGTAGATTTAAATGTAATCTCATTAGATATTAATAAAGCTTTTGATTCAGTTAACTGGAACTTTCTTTCGCTAGTTTTAAAAGAATATAATTTTCCTTCTAATTTTAATACTCTTATCCAAATACTATATGAAAAATCTACTGCATATGTTAAACTGGGATCATATAGATCAGGCCCTATAACAATCAAAAAGGGAACTAAACAAGGATGCCCTTTATCACCATTGTTATTTGCATTACTCATAGAACCCTTTGCAAATCAAATCAGATCAAACAATAACATAAAGGGCATTTGTATTAATAAAATGTTAAACCTTAAAATCCAGCTCTTTGCTGATGACATACTATTAACTCTCTCAGATGCAAATGAGTCTTTGAATGCTCTATTTAACTCCATGAATAAATTTCAAAACATTTCAGGCTTAAAATTTAATGAAAACAAAACTAAAATTATGCCCTGTAATTGTAAAAAAAAAAAATAATATAAACAAAAGATTTTCCAAATATATAGTAACAGAAAGTAAATTATTATATCTGGGTATAAATCTACTCAATGAATTAACAGATTCTCTAATATTTAACTATAATAAAATACTAGACAAAATAGAACAAACAATTGGTTACTGGAATAAATATATCTTTTCAACAGCAGACAGATTATATCTTATTAAAATAATCATATTTCCCAAAATATTATGCTTAATACAACATTTTTCATTGCCACCTCCCAAATATATTATTCAAAGATACAATAAACTAATTTTAAATTTTCTATGGTTTCCAAATAAACCCCGTATAGCCTTAAATAAACATTTGCCAGATTGGGAAGACGGTGGAATTAATTTACCGGATATTGATTTATATATTACCTCACCTGTTATTAAAAACATAACACTATGGTTAAATAATTCATACACACCTATATGGAAATAAGCCCATGAGCAGATTTACATAGAAATCAATTATAATCACATACAAGACAACTTAACAGTAATACCATCACCCCTATTATGGATGTTAAAAGATTATTTTTTAGGGAAAAGGAATAATATTAATCAATTGCCATCAAACTATATAAGCTCTACACTTTCAGTGTTCAAAACATATATAAACAAAATACCAAATGTCAATTCTTGGATTTTTCTTATTTTCCCTATAGCTTTTACACCAAATATTCTAGACACATTCCAAATATCTAAAATAAATATACTTAAAGAAGAAACATTACTCTTTTGGCATCAACTTATAGAGAAAAGGAAAATTCTAACAAAGGAACAGATAATTTATAGTTATAATATAAATAAAGACAATTGGTTGTTTTTACAAAATCTAAGGCATTTTCTTATAAATAAAATAGAACAAATGCAACCTTCAGTTAGACACGAATCTCCAAAACTCATTGAATACCTTATTCTTATCACAAAACAGCCTTATCAGGTTACAGGTTATTTGTCTAATATCTATAAAATTGTTAAAAAAACAAAAAACTATCATGAAAAATCATACTGGGATTATTATACTTTAATAAACAACCATCCTCCAATTGAAGAAGAAAAAAGTAATATTCTAAAATCTTCCAAATTTTCTACATTATCAAAATACTGGCAATTATTCACTTGGAGATATCTACACAGAAGTTTCTATACACCACATAGGTTAGCCAAAATGTATTCTATTGAAGATCAATGTTGGAGATGCCATACCAAGATAAAAGCAGATTGGCAACATGTGTTTTATGAATGTATATTTCTCAATATGTACTGGAAATCCATTAACTATTTTTTTCAGACTGTTTATAATGATAATTTTCAATTAACAAAGTCTTTAATTTTATTCAACTCTCCTATTCCAATCTGTGTACCAAAAAAAGACACTAAAATCCTATGGTCACTATTGGCAATTTCACGTAAAATCATAACTATACACTGGAAAAATGAGGCTTCGCCTATGTTCAAGGAATTTGAGACTTTAACAACAACAGTTGCTCACATGGAAATATTAACAGTGAAGAACAGAACTAAAAGATCTACTTCTTACTATTACTCTTGGATGAAAGTACTGGAAATACTCAAAAAGATAGAAGAAGATATATCATCTTATGTTTCTAACTTTATATAATATAGAATTTCAGTGTTATTTGCATAGACACCAATGTAAATAGTTATATAATGGTTTGAAGTTAGTAATGTTTTAGAATTGTAAATATGTTATTTATCTTTATTTCATGTAATGTTTAAGACATCTTATTTGAAATAATAAAAAAATATTTAGTGAAAACATGAATTTCGATCATTTAAACTTTCAGGATTCTAACCATTCAGTATTTCTGTCTCAATCTTATGAAGTTCGATGTAGTGAAACATCATGATTTAAAAGTAGATCCATGTGTGCGTGTGCATACTCATATGTATGCAGTGCAACATAATATTGTTATGCCACAAATATTCTGAACCTGTATGTGACATATATAACTGTCATAGTTAACATGATGCGAGTGGGACACAGTTCTTCTTGTGCTGGTTATTTACTTAGAAGAAATGACAGCAACTGACATAATACATTATTCCCATTTCTCTCACATGACATGACAATGTCAATCAAGTATGCTTATATGCACATTATCCATGCGTATATGTTGTACCCATTTTTGTGTTGATTTTTGTTCTCATATGTTTGTTCAAAAACATGACGTCCTTGATTAACTACCCTGTGGAACATTGTTTGGTCATGCTGTCACAGTAGCACAGTGGCCTTGCATGTGTTGTGTACTGGCAATTATTGAGTACTGTGATGGGTACATCTGCACATGTATACTTGACATACTGCATTGACATTCAGTGGTCCTTTATTGAATATACAGAGGTGATTCTTTGTAGACCATCATTCATAACTCCCTTTTTGTTTGTATCTTGATTATGGCACTTACCAATCTTTTTGAGCATGCTTATATTAAGACATATACTGGTTAGCATACATGTCTATGTGTATACATTTGTAGTTCAAATGCACTGATTTACATGGATGCACATGTGTATAGCCCTAATATGTCTGACACATAACTGCCCTTGTAATACATACCTAGGTTAATGCAATTATTCTGTTTTGTTGTGCTATACTTGTGTACATAGAACTGACCTCTGATCAGTTTTACACATGTACTGTGATGTATATCAATTATGGTGGATGTGCCACCTGGGATATTCAAAGCTACTTTTGTTGTGTATCTATGCCATTTGCTGGTTAACTGTTGCACATTACTGTGTTGTTTTTGTCATTTGTATATAGACCTATTTATAGCCATTCCCAATGCACTATGCACATGTGTCAGACATTGGCCATTTGCTTCAATGTACCGTGCAAAATTTTGCAGTCCATATTGTGTTATGGACACATGCATGTGCGATCTACCTCCTTTGCTATGGTTGCCCTGCTTTACTCTGTGCCAGCTTTGTCTTGCTAGCATTTCCTTACTGATGTGGGCCTATGTTATCCATCTCCCTTCCCCCTTATAACTTTGGTCAATATGTTTCACATATACATGGTGTACGTGTATGTTCACCTTCCTCTAATGTACCATTATTGTAATGTACGTGTACTGTTACAATATGACCTTGAACCACTATGTGGGGTATCATACACATGCAATACATATATACAAAAGGTGGTAGAGATTGAGTAGCTTCCATCAATGTTTTACTTGTGTGTTGTGCATCACCCAGACAATAGTATGTTTCCTTGGCAAGCACTTAGCTTTTATTATTCATATATGTATCACCATTTACTTCATATTCAGTGTGATTTGTGTGTGTGTGTGTGTGTGTGTGTGTGTGTGTGTGTGTGTGTGTGTGTGTGTGTGTGTGTGAGAGAGAGAGAGATGAGCCTTCTTCCTGTTTGACTTATGTAATGTCATTGCATGTCACACTTCTACACTGTATACCTGAACACCCATCTGTGTTGCTTCTGGTATGGAATATGCTCTTTGACATATGGATCCCTTTTCTCTTGTGTTGGTAGTGTGCATACTTATTGGTTTATTACATGACCACATTATTCTTCTGCTGCAGTACTGCTATTTGGCACTGTGCTTAGTTGTTTGCCTATGAAATGCAGGGTTGAAGGATCTAGTCTGCCCTACATTTGACTGCTCCTGTATTTCCTCCTCTGGATTTGATCATCCTTGCTGTTGTTTGGCTTACACTTGCACTGCTTACAGCTTAATGGATGATTGTGTTTAATGTCCATTGTGCATTGCAATGACAGCTCTCCCCATTTTGTGTTCTCTGACACATGCCTACCATCGGTGATACACCTTTTAGTATGACTATCACATAGTTTGCAACATTTCAGTACAGCTTTGTGCATTGGTGGTACATATGTATTTTTGAGATGCACTATGGCTGGTATGTATCCTTACCCTGTTTTTCATTTTTCCTTGGAACACTCACATTGTATAATCCATGTGTGTGTTATCTGTGTGCCTTACTTATCCTTTATATGTAATACCGACCTTTGTCCATCATGTTTTGTGATATTTGTTATACATTTTTAGCTTTCCCCTCCTCCTCTTACTGTGTCTTTTTCATTCCTCCTATTCTCAAAAATGGGGGTCTGTCCCCCCCAAAAAATGCCCATGTCATTCTGCCACTCCCTCAGACTTCCTATTCCACCATCCCTCTTGTGTGCCCCTCTTCTTCACCCTCACCCACATCTGCTTTTCTATCACTCTGTTTCCTTTGGTGCATGTGTTACTTGTGTTTCCCACACGTCACACACTCATTCTCCAAAGCTAACTTTGGGCTCCTAAGAACAGAAGTGGCTAACTTCACGGCACCCATGCAAATGAAGAATAGTTGCATGACCACTGAATCATACACCAATGCACTGTACAAACACGTACACAAATGCATGGATCTCACCATACCCAATAGAACCAAGACGCTCTCCTCCAAAAAAAGGAAGCCAATCTGGTGGTCTCCTGCCATAAACAAACTCTACAACAGTAGGGGGAAACTGATGCAGAATAAGGTGAAATCCCAAGACTGGAAAAGCAACCTTATCAGCCTCAACAAAAAGTTGAGATCCCTCATCAAATCATCTAAATTTAGCTATGAAAACAGAGTTGCAGCAGATAGTAAAGACAAGCACAATGCCATAGTTATGTAAAGAACCTCCATGGCAATACCCAGATTTGCTCTAAGCTACTGCACAATGGTACCTACTATACCGAGCCAAAAGATATTGCCAATATACTGGCCGACAGATTCAGTGCCAACTTTACCCTCCCCACCAAAGGACCAATCATAATATCAGTAGATTGCCAGGCACCCAGTATTACTGCTGCACAGGTTAAAACAGCACTGTCCAAGGCCAAGAATACAGCTTGTATGGGACCTGACAATATCCCTGGCTGTGTTCTACATGAACTACAGAGTGAACTGGCACCTCACCTGTGTGCCCTGTTCAATCATAGCCTCACCTCAGGCTTTGTTCCTACAGAATGGCGCACTGCTATAGTCATCCCTCTCCACAAAGGAGGAGCGACTACAGACCCTGGGAACTATTGCCCCATTAGCATGACAAGTCTTATATGCAAAGCTATGGAATGCATCATCATGGACGTAATAAACAAGGATATAGGGGAATCTCCAAACTCTGGATCCCACACTGTTTGGTTTTGTGAAGGGTAGGGTATGCCTGCTCAACTTGGTCGTCTTCTTTGAGTCAGTCACCAGAGCTGTGGATGAAGGCAAGGTGGTTCATACAGTCTACCCTGATCTGGCCAAGGCCTTTGATACCATTCCCCACTCAGGAATCATAGAAAAACTCACTAAGCTAGGCATCAACCCCTATATCACTAGGTGGGTTGCAAATTGGCTCACAGATAGAACCCACAGTATAAAAGTAGCTGACTCCAAGTCAGACTGCCAACCAGTCACGAGTGGAGTCCCATAGGGATCGGTCCTGGGTCCTCTCTTGTTTGGTATCTACTTCTCAGAAGTCCAGTCCAACACGAAGGGACACTGGCTGACAAAGTTCGCAGACGATTGCAAGTTGGGAGCCATTATTAACTGGCCAAGTGATGTTGACATCCTGCAGAAAGGCCTCACTGAGACCAATGACTGGTGTCAGAACCATGGCCTTAAGCTCATTGCTAAAAAATGTGTCATCATTCCCTTTGGGAAAAACCCAGTTACCATGAACTACCACATCGATGATAGTCCACTGAACACAGAAGGTGTTATAAGAGATCTGGGAACACAGGTTGACAGCAACCTCTCTTTTGACCACCACACTGCCACTGTAGTCAGAAAGTCCTTCTATATGGCACATCTCATTACTAAGGGCTTTGCATCCAGGAAAAAAGAGGGCATTGTCTCCCTCTACTCTTCCCTCACTAGACCAGTCATTGAGTACAATGTCCCATTTGGCATCTACCTCACTAGACACATGCAACAACTGGAGAGGCCACAAAAGTACCTCACAAAGAGGATCCTAGGCCTTAAAAGCTTGTCCTATATGGACAGACTCAAAAAACTCCAACTATTCTCTGTCTCATATCACCTACTTAGAGGCGATCTGAGCTTAACTTATAAAGCCATGTCTGCCCCAGCTCTGTTAGAAATGCTACAGCTAAAGAAATCCCAATCCCTCCACACCACATGCTCCAGAGACCTCAACTTCATTACCACAATCAACAGAATGTGCTGGAGGGACAGGTTCATAACCCAGAGACTGCCCGTACTATGGAATAGACTTCCTATACATGTCAAAGAGAGCACCTCACTGGCCCTCTTCAAGAGAAATCTTGATGAGTGGATGGGAAATGGAAAATTCACCCCGGGGATCACTCCAGTGGCTCTGCTCAACAGAGGCACTGGAAACTAAGGTCGGGTGGCATGATGCCAGGGTAATCCTATGGGCTAGGCTTGTAAAGGCTCCAGGGTCATTAGCCTAGTACACACCTATGAACCTATGAAGAGTCATATCAGTGCACCGAAATTAGGCCTTTGGTTAAGGCACCCCTGTTTTGCTTACTTACATATCAGCTAACCTAGGCTTTAGGAAGGGCTCCCTTTTCCTGTTCAACCACTATGTACTAAAATCAGTTACAGTAAAAATAGGACATGATTTCTTTCGACTTGGTTCACCAGCCCATGGGGTTCCTCAAATATCCATTCTGAGGCCATTAGGATTTCTTTGTTTATTAATTATTTCCCCATACAACTACACAACATCCACTTAGCTTTTCACATAGAAGGTTTACTCATTCTATGGGCTAAAGGAACATCCAGCAAAATTCAACAAGAACCATTGCAGGATTCTGGTATAGTCATTACTGCATAAGCAACAATGATCTGAATGTAAATTCAAAACCAAAGGCTATGATCTTAGGAACATCTCAGTGAATGCCTTAAATAAACATGCTTTATTATATTAGACGTAATAGGACAACAAAGTTTCTTCACTGAAACACATAGGTGTAGTTCTTAACATCATCTTAGTTTTACCCACAACACATAGAAAAAACACAACACTGTAGCACAACTGAAAATGTGCTGCAAAATGCCATACTTTCTAAATCTAGACATAACCTTTTGACTGCTAAAAAAATCTCCTTCTCTTCTCAAAAATAAACCAAAAAAAAAACCCACTACTGCTCCTACAAAACATTATTTTTGATTGCTAATGAGATTAATTTACAAAACAGTCAATATCAGTGCATAACACTATTAAATCTGGCTCTGCATAACTGGCAGAGCCACTCAGCTCCTTACTATGAAGATGTTTAAACATCTACATACAGAATAATATCTACTTTTAACTTATAACCTAATTAAAATGTTACTACCCTTCTGCTCAAAGGACCAAGATTCAGCATTTAAGTCTATTTTATACTATATACAGCAGAATGGGTCTTCTCAAAAACAGCACCTTCAATAGTACAGAATACCTCCACCCCAACATCAGAACTGTTACTATGGTTTCTTCAATGAAATCATTACATGATGAACATTTAATGAACTCCATATCTTGTCTTTGCTTTGACCATGGATAATAATTTGCTCTGTGTGTTGCTCTCTGTGATGATATAAATCTCCATATTTTGCCAGAGGAAGTGCAAACAACTGCACTTATGCCAGTACTTTGCCTTTAATCATTGTACAATAAAAATACTGTTTGTGAAATAAGTATTTGTAGGATGAACTCTTGCTGTTATTTAAGATAATGCATAATATATGTATGTTTCCTAAATACTGACAATGTAATATCTCTGAACATTTTGACTCATTCCTGGATCACTCAAAGTGTTTTGGACCAGTAGGTTTAACTGCTTTTATAAATAGATACAGATAGATAGATAGATAGATAGATAGATAGATAGATAGATAGATAGATAGATAGATAGATAGACACAGACAGATAGATAGATAGATAGATAGATAGATAGATAGATAGATAGATAGATAGATAGATAAAATGTTTAATGGCAGTATACACATTAGTCTACAAACACATCTTCATCAGTGCTAGGTGCGTATGCTACAATGGGGTATAATCTGTTATTCCACTTATACTTGGTAGTCCAGCATTGGTTTTGAATCCCAACATCACTAATGTCCTCCATGTCTGGATGTTAAAGATCTGGATATGCTTTTACAGACATCCATCACACCGGCAGTCACAAAAATGGCTTGTTTATCAAAAAGAACCATATTTAATCTTTCCAAAAAATGCTAAGAGTCCGTGATAACAGCAGGAATGAAAGTGACTAAATCTATTCTTACCTTCATAATTGTTTTATTGTTGTAATGTCTCATTGTGCAGTTTCACCACAATCATTTTGTGGTTTGCAACAATTTTTTTCCCTTTTCATCTATTTTTCCAACACGTAATGCTCCACCTCTGTGTAATTCTCTGTGGAATGCCCTCTGACCTTTGATGTCATATGAGGGATTCCACTAAGGTTGCTAGACCAGTGTATGAAAGCAATTTAAAGGAGTGGGGTGTTTTTTTCTAGAGATAGCAATGATGTCCAGATTGTTGGTTTAACTTCTTACATTGCATCTCTAAATCAATACAAAAATAACCCTTATTTGAGATCAGCAGCAAGTTCAGATGACAGTCATGTTGGTGAGCCTTCCAATAGAACATAGTGAAGGGAATATGGGAAATCGTAAATAATATGGGTTCTACAAAGATATAATAGATTTATTTTGCTGGTGATTACAATATGAAATATATGTTAAAGTGGTGAATGCATTACATTCATTTTGTGGTCATACTTACTGTTATCACTATTGGCTCACAATAGCGCACTGCTGTTTGTGCTACTGTTTTGAGCGGCAGCAGTAGGTGCATGGGTAAAATGTTTCTGGGTAGTATTGAGGTGAGGAAGCTAGTGAATGGTACAGACCTATTTAAAAATTAGCTGGGAGTATGAAATTAGGAATAAGCACACACACATTGCTCTTGGGCAAAGGAGTGAAATGTTTGCATTATTTAAATTCTGCTGCATATAATGTGAACTTTCTGTATAGGTATGTAGTGCAGTCTTCAAGGGTACAATGGCTTATTCCTGAAGCTATTTGGAGAATGACAGATTGAGAGTAGAATGATGATAGTACTGGGAAGAGAACATGAAGCTAAACTGTGATGTGCACATAAGAGTCACATATGAAGTAAACAGTGGGACTGTGTTATAGGTTCATAAGATGATACTAGACTATTGGCCTGGAGGCCCTTATAAGCCTAGCCAAGAATTTTGCCCATGTTACCACAAAGTCAGCACCTGCTTCCCCTGTCCAGCAGAGACACAGGTGGGATCCCAGGGGTATATTTTCTGTTTCCCATCCAGTCGTCCAGGTTTCTCTTAAAGAGGGCTAGAGAGATACTCTGCTTGACATGGAGAGGGAGTCTATTCCACAGATGGGGGAGTCTTTGGGACACAAATTTATTCCACCAACAAGTTCTATTAATGTCACAGACTAGGATGAGGTCTTGCATGCAGGCTGCATGAGTGGAGTTTGACTTACGGATATGCAGCAATTCCATCAAGGCTGGGTCTGAGATGGCCTTGTATGCCAGACACAGGTCACCACCGAGCAGTCTATGTGAGACTGAGTAGAGGGACAGGGCTTTTAGCCTGTCTGTATAGGATAGGTGTTTGAGACCCTAGATTTTCCTGGTCAGGAACTTATGTGTTCTCTCTGGCTGCTGCATGTGTCTGGCAAGGTACATGCCGAAGGGGGGCATTGTACTTGATAATGGGTCTGATAATGGAGGAGTACAGGGATGTATGACCTCTTTGTTCCTGGATGAAATACTCTTATTTATGAGGTGGGTCATATAGAAAGATTTCCTTACAATGGAGGCAACATGGTGGTCAAAAGTCAGGTTGCTATCAGCCTGGGTGCCCAAGTCCCTCACGCCTGATTGTGTGTTTAGTACGTTGTTATCAATGTGATAATTAGTGGGGATGACATTAAAGTTAAATGTGCACATGTCTGTATGAAAACTCAGTCAAGAAGATTTTGCAATATTCTGGACAGTTGAGAGGTATGCACAGCACAATTAACATCATATTTTGGCTCAGATACCAGAAAACAATTCTTAAATGAATAATTATTTCCATAGGAAAAACTGCACAGTTAATGCTGTGATGCCCACCATTGCTACCAATATGTGACAGCCAGCAATATGTGTCATCCCCACGCTGGGCCAGTAATCAAGGAGCCTGAATCTTCACCACTGACACTGGAGAGGGATGTGCACTTGGAATACAAATGAATACACTCAGTATTTCCAAATGTAGACCTCTCTGCATCAAGTACAATTTCCCTTAACAGCACACAGGGAACACACACAGCCCAGGGTCTGAATGTCTCTATTTCTGTCTCCCTCTAGGTCCACAATAAGACTCCCGAATGGTACAGCTTTAAGCCTAGATCCTCAGCTATGTGTCCAAGCCAAGACCACCAGCACCCTCTCTGTGAACCCAGTGCTTTGTGTCCCTGCCCTAGGTAGCTGACACACACACACACACACACACACACACACACACACACACACACACACACACACACACACACCTGGGAAGGCTTGTTCAGATTTACCTGCTGTGCCCCCTTCTGCCCACAGTATAAGGTAATTATCACTGCCACCAGACACTCTACAATCAGCTACCCTAAGGCCATTAACAAAGAGTGTCCGATTATACTGTGTAATATTAATACTAATACAAATGGTAATAGTTCACCAAGATGGCTAGGCCTTCTGGAGTGACCCACACAGTGTCACCAAGTAAATATAAGTACTCTCAAATGTTAGATACTTTCTACAAGGACCAGCCACAATAAAAGTTTGAAATATATTTAATAATAAAAGTATATGAAAATACTGAATATATATTCACAGCAAACCACAGAGTTCAAATCACAAAAAATATTGAAATTAACATTGATGGACAGACTCATACAAATAAAGAAAAACAATATCTAAACTAAGCTTCATTATATTCCTGACTGAAACTAAAGGAATTACTGTTCCCTAGTTAAGTTACTTACTACCACAAGGCAAGATGCTGTGGGTGAGGGTCTTTCTAGTCAGGCTTTCCAATCAGAATACTCAATACTATATCTCAATTTCCAAGAGGGCTGGCAGAATGATGTCATCTGATCACCTGACTCTAGGTTCTCACAGTGTTCCCCTTTGAAGCTGAGACAGGAATTTAGCACAGACAGACACAATACACATCCAAATGTTTATGGCAGTGCCTGGGGCTTCCCCTCTTTTCAGTGAGCTAATGAACAAAGGCTGTTTCCCAAACCCAGCATCTCTGGTCCTATTCAGCACTGTGGGGTGCCATTTTAATGGTTTGACAGCTTATTTACATTTCCCTTATTTTTCTTAAAGTTAACCTTTGCTGTCCCAGTGTCCTCTATTAAAACATATACATTTAATTCAGTTGCAATAATGCATGTACATTTCTTTTCATTTCAGCAGGGTGCACTATTGATACATTTAAACACAAGCAAACCTCAAAAATACATTTACAGCACAAGCATCTTTACAAATCAGTTTGATATACAAATGACATACAGTTCTAATAGATTTGTAACACAAACACCTTGTATAAATCAGCTTGATATTCAAAGGACATATCATTCTTTACAAAACTCCAGCTGGCTGTACTAGCACTTGCCCATATCATCACAAATGCCATTTTTAAAAATAAGCAACTAATGACTGGTGCCAAAGTCATGGCCTCAAGCTAAATGCAAAAAAAATGTATCATAATACCATTCTGCAAAAACACAGCCCCTACTGATTACCACATCAATGGCAACCTCCAAAACACACAACCTGTGTTGAGAGACCTGGGTACTCAGATTGATAACAATCTCACATTCAGCCATCATGTAACAGCAGCAATCAGAAAAGTCTTTTACTTGATTCATCTCATAAGTAAAGGGATTGCATCCAGAAAAAAAGAGGTTATTACCTCTCTATACTCCTCCCTCATTAGACCAATAATTGAGTATAACGCTCCATTAGGTATGTACCTCTCCAAACACCTGCACCAACTAGAAAGGCCATAGAAATACCTCACAAAGAGAATCCATGGCCTCCGATACCTGTCCTATGTGGACGGGCTCAAATCACTATCACTCTACTCGGTATCATACAAATTGCTCAGAGGTGATCTGTGCCCAGCCTACAAGGCAAACTCAGACCTTGCCCTACTAGAGATGCTCCATATCTGTAAGTCTAACTCCTAGTGCACTACCCACTCAAAGGGCCTAATTCTAAGATGCAACATCAACAAAACCTGCTAGAGACAGGTTTGTTTTCCAGAGGCTGCCCAGTCTCTGGAATAAACTTCCCATACACATCAAAGAGAGAACCTTGCTGACCCTCTTAAAGCACAGCCTTGATGAGTGGATGGGAAACCATTTGTCCCAGGGGTTCCACCTGTGTTCTTCATTGGCAGGGGCGACTGAGGTTTCTTTTTGGGGATAAACTCTTGGCAAGGCTTTTAAGGGCCCCAGGGCCATTAGCCTAGTAGTCTCCTATAATCCTATAAACTGCAACAAGCTTGATGTTACCTGCATTACAACACACATATAAAACCATTTCACAAACTTAACGGTAACTCCTTGAAAAGCTGTGCCATGTAAAATGATAAAACAGCCAGTGCAATACTTATTAGATTACAAAAATGTATGTGAATTTATTTACTGTTTTATCCTAATGCAGTTAAGTCCAGGAAATAATAAAAACAATCCTGTGAAAAAAGTCTGGCACGCCATATCATTTCCAGCTCTACTCTAGCTCTGTTTACCTAACATGACAATGTGCTGGGGGTGGGGTTTCAGCAAAAACTAAGTTTATCTTGCCAAATGCAGCTAGGAATTAAATCCCACCAAAGAAAACACACATAGAAGGTACCACTACAGTAATACTGCTATTGCAGCATATGCAAAACAAAACCAGGACATTTAAAACTGTTACACATCTCTTTCATCTTTTTATAAATTAACAAGAATATGTAGCTACAACAAACAACACCTATATTAATTGAAAAATATAATGCTAGATATGCATTTTGATTGGGTGTGTCAGATAGTATTTGGTATGTGGAAGTCGCTATGAGATATAATGTTGTAAGTTTTGTGATCCCAATATCAAGGCACAATGTGCACCCACTGATGTAAAGGGTGAGTTAATTGATATGTTAGTATTTGGACATGTATTGTAGAAAAGCACCCTGCTGGTCATTGTTCAGGAAACATTTAAAAAAAGCAAAGAAAATTACTGTAAAGAAAAAATGTACTGCATCAGTTATGGTTAAATCATTTACTGTTTCAGTGACTAGTTATGGTTAAGGTATGATAATAAAACATGATGATGCAATTTAAAACCCTAAGAATGCAGCCTGTTCTAACTGAAAGACAAATACATATGGCACAAAACAACATGCAAGACAAGAAATTATTACTACCTTAACATCATAGCTTATTTTGCATGAGACAGTGTCATTGGTTTGGAAGGAGAAAGGGGTATGACATACGAGTATCTGATTGCGGTGAATACTCTAAAGTTGTACATTTCATTCTTCTTTTAAGCAGTTCACCAGTAATGCATCACTTGGAAAACTGTCTTCATTTCTTCAGCCACCACAAGTGTAGAGAAATCAAGCTGGTTGAGAGTATATAAAGCAGTAGTATCAAGAAAGTAGGAAGATGGAGGCTATGAAGTACAAGAAAAAGATCAAAGCACTGGGAATCTCCATAGTGGAGTATAAATGGAAACTGTGGGATATGACATGGTCATACTTTTTCATTAGGGATAAACAGATGGTGTAATACTGAACATGAAGGATATAGTGAGGGTATGGATGGCATTTGCTAACTCGGTTAACAAAAGGAAATAATAAAATATGTAAAAGTTATATGTATAATATATATGTATATGTATATGTATATAATATGTATAAGTTATATAATATGTTAAATACAGCAACAGTTATCCCACTCCACAAAGGGGGAGCCACCACTGATCCCGGGAACTATTAACCTATTAGCCAGATGAGCCTGGTCTGCAAGGCCATGGAATGTATCATCATGGAACTCATAAACAAAGACAATGGTAACCTCCAAACTCTGGATCCCACCCAGTTCGGGTTTGTGAAATGCAAATCATGCCTCCTGAACCTGATTGACTTCTTTGAGGCAGTCACCAAAGCCGTAGATGAGGGTAAGGTGGTTCACACAGCCTATCTTGACCTCACCAAGGCTTTCAACACTATCCCCCATTCTGGAATTATAGCTAAACTCACTAAACTAGGTATAAATCCCTACGTCACAAGATGGGTTTCCAACTGGCTCACTGACAGAACCCACACTGTAAAAGTTGCAGACTCCAAATCTGACCTCAAAGCAGTGACAAGTGGAGTACCACAGGGTTTTGTCCTGGGGCCTCTCCTGTTTGGTATCTACTTCTCTGAAGTACAGGCTAACACAGAAGGCCTCTGTCTAACGAAGTTAGCAGATGACCGCAAACTAGGAGCCATAGTCAAGTCCCCAAATAATGTGGACATCTTACAGAAGGGTCTCGCTGAGACAGATGCCTAGTGTCAGAGCCATGGCCTCAAGCTCAATGCCAAAAAGTGCAGTGTCATCCCCTTTAGTAAAAACTCTGTACCCATGAACTACCACATAGGCAGCAATCTACTTAACACCGAATGCGTGATAAGAGACCTTGGGACCCAGGTGGACAGTAGTCTCTCCTTTGATAGTCACATCACCACAGTAGTCAGGAAGTCCTTCTACGTGGCACACATCATCATAAAAGGGTTCTCATCCAGGAAGAAAGAGGTCATTGTTCCCCTCTACTCGACACTCATTAGACCCATTATAGAGTACAACGCCCCTTTTGGAATGTACCTCACAAGACATCTGCAGCAGCTGGAAAGGCCACAGAAGTACCTCACTAAGAGGATTACTGGCCTCAAACAAATTTCCTACACTGACCATCTCAAAAAACTCCAGCTTTACTCCGTAGCATATCGCCTACTCCGAGGTGATCTCTGCCTAACATATAAAGCTATGTCAAACCCAAAGCTGTTGGACATGCTACACCTAAAGAAATCCCAATCCCTCCGAACTACATGCTCTAGGGACCTAAACCTTGTCACTACAATAAACAGGACATGCTGGAGGGATAGATTCCTGTCCCAGAGACTCCCCCTACTCTGGAACAGGCTACCCATTTATGTCAAGCAAAGTTCTTCATTAGCACTCTTCAAGAAAAATCTTGATGAGTGGATGGGAAATAGGAAATACACCCTGGGGATCACTTCTGTGTCTCTGCTCGACAGTAGCACAGGAAAATAACTTTCTTGGGTGGCTTAAGCCGGGGAACCTTGTTGGCTAGGCTTATGTAGGCCCTTGGGCCGATAGCCTAGTACCTACCTATGAACCTATAACCTATATACATACTGTATATGCAAACATAATTTAAATTACACATTATGAAACATTATTTCACTGAGAGTGTGAGGGATGTTACACTGGAAAGCACTGCTGTAGAGGATGGTGAAATGCTGATCTGCAGCATTTAATGGTGCCTGGGACAGGCAAACACAGAAAAAGAAGAAAACAGGTAGCTGTACAGGGTTAAGTACAACAATCAGGTGAAATGTTCTTCTTCCAAACTCTATGTAATTGCATTTTAGTGGTGTGCTGTAAGATCCTTATCTTTCTTATGTTTTCTCTTAAGCTAAAAAAAAATTTGAAAAACAAATTAACTTGTGCCGGATTCATTAGTTTCTCTGAAGCTTGTCTACCCAGTATTATCTTCCATATAAAAAATTGCAACACACATCCACTTATACTTTAACTTGTAATTATGAATATAGCACAATTCTGGCAATGCAGATCCATCCATAACCCCTTTTCCCCATTGTTTTCTTTATTAGCACATGGGGTTTGGGTGTCATATCAACGGTGAGAATAGTTCAGAGCCAATTGTACTCCAATTGCCAGGATCTTACTTCTTAGGCAAGTGATACCCCTTTTCAATTTGACTTTGTTTTAAGACTGTCTTGCTGTAGCCATTAACCCCTTACAAGGTATGTAGATTTAATTACATTTGTATTTTACAACAGTGTGGATGACCTGCTCTATTAATTCAAGTTTACTACAACTCTAGAAAGCTAGAGTTTTCACTGTGTGATACCTTAGAGCTCATATGCTAATAGCCCCTTAAGGACATCAAGTGTTTCAGCTATATGGCTTCTGAATGCCATGAATTTTTACTTTTACTTTTTATGTCTTTTTTGACACAAATGTAAGGAAGTTTACTAACATGAAATGCATATACCAAATACACAGGATAATTAAAAACCCAAATACAATATGCAAATATAAAGAGCAAAAAAATCTATTATAGACATATGAAGTAGTAACTCTAATCTAACTCAGTTGTTAAGATCTCTGCCTTGCCTGCTGTCTAATTCAGTGGTGAAGATTCATTCATCACAGCTTAAATGTCCAGGGTTCAAGTCTAACCTCTGGTTATATATTCTGGTTTCCTTTCACCTTCTAAAAAAGTATAATTTAAATGACTATTCAGAATTATATAACTTTTTTAATGTATTTTTTATTTTTATATATTTATCCTTTGTTGAATGGGTTAGTACTACTAGTGTAGGGGAAACCTGAGACGGTATTTATACTACTAGGGGAAATTTAGTCCAGGCACTGGGGAACTTCACCCACTCGTCATTGTTGCAAGTGGCACCCATTTTGCATGAGCACATCCTGTTTCTGTTCCAGGCACAGAGATGGCCCAGAGAAACTGGGAGGCATATGGAAATAGAAGGAGATAATGGAGTGGTGAGAGAAATGGAGCAGAAAGCCAATACTGAGACCAGAAATACATGCAAGATTCTGTGGAGATGTTTCAAGGAAATATATTTGATGGAGATGAGTCGGCAAATGATGGATGTATAATTACAACCCTCCAGTCAAGAGAGCTGTGGGATGATTTGCTTAAAGAAATGGTGATGCAGAGGGAGCCAGAAAATGAAGGAGATATTTCCTGGGGGGCATTATGGAAAAAATACAAAAAGAGGATGCGGAGAAAATCCTGAAGAATAGTGGTGAAATGGAGAATAAAACATATGCAAAGAAAGTAAAGGAAAAGGCAAATGAAAATTAAAAAACTGGTAAGGATTCAAAGTAAAGGAGACAAAATGGAAAGGTTTAAAGCATGCTACAATTTAATAGCTCATTTAGTTGTAAGAGCATTTATTCTTATTAACAAAGAAACATTTTGTGACATTATATTTGTTACTGTTTTTTCAATGGGAAATTTTCTAGGAATATACAGTATGTAAAAGGAAGACTATAACCCATGGAATCTTTATGAGATAAAATATTTTAACAGGGGAAAAAAAGAAACAGAGGTGGAAGGAGAAACATTCAAAGGGCATTTGAAAATTTTATGTAAAAAAGTACTGGACATTGCAAAGGTATAGCACAAAAGGGGTTTATGAACTGGCAGATGGGGCTGTAATATTATGTAAAAATAGGAAGGGGAAAATTATACAAATACCAATCATAATAAATGTGGAGGGGAATAGGGATGTCATAAAATAAATGGAACAACCCAAAACGTGTGTGTGTGTGTGTGTGTGTGTGTGTGTGTGTGTGTGTGTGTGTGTGTGTGTGTGTGTGTGTGTGTGTGTGTGTGTGTGTGTGTGAAAAGAAGGACATTTGATAATTAACTATGATACAAAAAATATATTTGTGAGGAAAATGGGACATGATGCAAAAAAATGTGAATTGAAATCTTATAAATGTAACAAAATTGGACATTTATGGATGGATTGTAAAAATGAAAATAAGAGTAAATATAAATAAATAGAAAGAGAAGAAAATGATCAAAGAGAATACATTTTAATAGTAGTAGTAAGAGAAAAAAACTGATGATAAAAAATAATACAAGACATAGAAAAAGGCACTGAAATAAGTAAAGAAAAAGACATAAATTGGGAGATAATAAAATGAAAAAAAGAACTCTATTGGTAAAAGGGTAAACAACAGAACAAATATTTAAAGAGACGAGAACAAAAGAAAAAAAAGTAATGGATTTAAAAGAATACAAACAGCTAATGGTTGAGGGTTGGTATAATGGCTAAAGTGTTTGACTCACAGACACAAGGTACAGTGTTTGATTCTCACCTTTGGAAAGGAAATTGGCTAGTTTTAGCCCATTAATGCAGCTAGCCTAGCAATTAGCTATGAATCTATGAAGGGGAAAGTTAAAATTGTAGAGTGCTTTCTTTAAATGTGAATAGTATTAGAAATATAGTAAGAAGATTTGGATTTTGAAGTGGTGTAATACATATGATGTAGATGTAATTATATTAGAAGATACAATATTTTTAACAAATGAAGAAAGATTACAAACAGAGAAACTATGGGGAGGAAAGATAATCTGGAATTTGGGAAATGAGAGGTGTTCTGGAATAACCATATTCTGTAGAAGTACAGTAAAGATATTAGATGCAACTTTAGCTTAACTTTAGCAAAAACGGGAAGATTCACCACTGTACATTTAAAATGGAAAGAAAAAGTATATAGAATTATAAGACTATAGGCTTATACTAATTGTGAAGAAAGGGAAAGCTTATTTCATCAGATTTTATACTATGCAGTGAAAAATGTGAATATTATATCAACAAGCAGGAGACTTTAATTGTGATTTAAGGGCAAGTGTAAAGAGAAAGGAAATTATATAAGAAAACTGTTAGACATTATAAAACGCAGTAAGTTAAAACTTTGGGGCAAAAATTCCTTGATTTACAAAGGGGATACATATAGAACTGTAAAAGATTATTTTATAGTATCAGAAGGTTTAACTACTGGAAAATGGGAGGTAGTTGAAACAGGATTTTCTGATCATTTTGTAATATGGCTAGAGATAAAGGAAAACAAAATATATATAAAAATAGGTAAAGGAATAAAAAGGATAAATGAGAAAGCGTAGAGTGAAGAAACAGATTAATAATCATATTGCCATGAGAACATTTTATAATAACTGGTCTGAATAGTAGATGATATTTAAGGAAAAAATATCTTCTACTAATAAATGTGATGTCCGGCCAATATCCCACCGGACTGCCAACAATAAATGAGACGTCCCCCACTTAAAACCCGGGTCAGTAATTAAGAAGCCTCAATCTTTACCACTGACTCCAGTATGGCAGCATTATGGAAAACACTAGAGCACAGAGCACACAAGAGTAAAATCCCACAATTTCCCTTATGAGTACAACAGGAACATGCTCTATTTTCCTGGGCCTGTACTATATACATCTGTCCACCCCAAATGTAATCCCTTATCATACACTTCAGAACAATGTGTTCCAGTTTAAGACCTCTGACTCACTCACACTCAAAATAACTTTACATCTCACACACTCAAACACTTATGGGAAGCCTGACACAGATTTCCAGCTGCCCCCTCCCCAATACAACTGGTAGACACTGCCACCAGAGTCAGACAGGTCTACATGCACTTCAAATGTTGATCAATTATTAAAAATTAAATATCAAAATAAATGATAGCTATGACCAGAAGCAGCCAGGCATTTGAGGTGACCTGGGGAGTATCAAACAGGTAAATATTCTCTAGTCTCTAAAGAACACACTGATTGTCCAGCCACAATGTAAAATAATGAAAAACATTTAATAATAAGTAAAATGATTACAAGAATGTAAATCAATAACTTTCAATAAACACCAGAATTCAATCACCAGAAATATAAAATTAAATTGTAGGATAGAAGTCCATCATCTTACAAAAACTATCTAAATAACTAAACTTTCTTAATCTAACTAGAGAATACTGCCCCTGATCTAATCTAAACCATAGCAGCAAGGCAATGGCAGGCTTACAGTTTTTGGTGAGTTCTTTTTCTTCATATCCACTGTGAAGCACTGTAACTGACTGCTCTTAACTAACTGCTCAGCTTAACAGTCTCAACTGTCTTATGTTTAAAAAATAATAACAGTCAGCTGTTTGAAAAAATTTTTTTTTCCTGTCAGTCAGCTGTTCAAGTAATCACATAGCAACCAGGAACATTCTAATGACATCACCCACTGTTCAGCTGATTCCCCACAAACATTTTGTACTTTAGAATCTCCCTCACAAGCATGTGCAATTAGAAATGTATCAAAACACTGACAGATTCTTTAAATATTTTGTATAAACAGGGAGATGCTCAACATTTTAAAACATATTTACATTTTCACAATTAGACATGCTGGCATACAGTACAAATTAATCTGAGAATAAACACAAATCTCCTGCCAAACATGTTAACACACATGGCAGCATTTTCATTTTATTCACAATGATATTTAAGGAAAAATATAAAAACATGTTTTCTTAAAGTGGCAATATGATATGAGAAAAGTAGAGAAAGAAAAATATTAAAGAATATATAATGATACACTGGAAGAGTTAGAACATAATGACAGAAAATACTGTAACAAAGAGAAAGAATTATACGAAATAAAATAAAAAAAATACAAAAATGTTATTTAAGCAAAGATATTTTACAAGTAAAAAGAAAAGAACTATCAAGTTATTTAAGAAAATTAGTAAAGAAAACTGTAGTTTAATGACAGAAATAAAAAAAATGTAAAAGGAGAAATAGGTATAGCACAGGAAAAGATTAAGAATAGTACAGTACAAAATGTATAAGAAATATTTCAAGAAAAAAGATGATAATGAAAAAAACATGGAAAGCAACAAAATTAACAGAAAAAGAGATTAAAGAGTTGGAAAAGGAGATTTATTTATATGAGCTAGATAAAGTATCAAAACAAGTAAATACAGAAGCAGCTGCAGGAGCAGATGGAATAAGGTATGGAATGTATAAATATTTAATGAACTGGCAAAAATAATATTTTTAAAGATTTTGAATGAATGGTTGAATGTGAGTTTTATATATAAAGAATTATGTAGTTGAATACTTAAATTCATATGGAGGAAGGAAGATAGAAGACAATTAAGAGACTGATAGTATTGAATAATAATGATTATAAGATCTTTACAAAAATAATACAAAAGAGATTTAAATCTAAAAGGGAAAATATTATGGAAGATGGTATATCATATAAAGGGGAAGGGTTGTCAAGAATTATTGATGATAAGGAAATTGTGGATGATATTGTGAATAGAAAAGAAGTGAAAATCATAACAGGAGACTTTAATAAGGCATTTGACACAACTGGACATGAAATCTTAAAGTGAGAAAGATAGGAAATTATGTATGTCAACATAAAGTAATAAGAAAGTAAAACTACTTGTAAAAATCTGATTAAGCCAAGAGATGTATATTAACAGTGGTGTAAGCCAGGGATGTATACTCTTTGCACTACTTATGAATGTTAGTATGATGATAGTATGTGAAATAAATTACAAAACTGAAGAAGGCAGGGTATATAACCACTTGAATATGTGACATCCCCACTCTGGGCCAGTAATCAAGGAGCATGAATCCTCACCACTGGCACTGGAGAGGGACATTCACGTAGAACAAAAATGGATACACGCAGTAGTTCCAGATGCAGCTGTCTGCATCAAGCACGATTTTCCATAACAGCACACAAGGAACACACTCACTCTGGACTCTAGATTTTTCTGTCTCCCTCCAGGTCCCCAGTAAGACTCCTCTCTGGTACAACACTAGGGTTGAGACCTCAGCTGAGTGTCCAAGCCAAGTTCTCTAGCACCCTCTCTGTGAAAACAGTGCTTCATGCCCCTGCTCCAAGTAGCTGACATACACACGCACACCTTTGAGATTTGATTTTCACATAAACACACACACACACCTGGCACAGATTTAATAGCTATGCCCCTTCTGCGCAGACTATAAGGTAGTTACACTGCTACCAGACACCACAAAGGCAGCTACTGTAAGGCTCTTGCAAGGGTAACCAATTATACTGAGTGTAATTAATATCAAATGGTAATGTTGACCAAATAGCGAAGATTTCAGGAAAGGCTATAGTGTCACCAGTAGATATAAGTACTCTCAAAGGTTAAAATATTCTCTAAAGGACCAGCCAGAATGAAAAGTTTATATTTAATAAATTAATATAATATATTAAATAATAAATAATAAAGGAACATGAAATACTAAACATCCATTTACAATATACACCAGAGTTTCAGTCAAAGGAAATATTAAAAATAACGTAGTGGACAGGTTCACACAGTTGTAAGAGTAATATTAATCTGTTCCATTTAGTATATTTACTGTCTCTTCAAAACTGGTGCTAGTATGATTATGAATATAGAGCAAAATTAAATATAAAGAGTTAACTTAAAAGTAGTACAAATGCTGAAAAATAGTTTAATTAGATATTGGCATCCAAGCATAAAAAAGTATGTTATTGAGAAATAGAGTTTGTAAAAATAGCTGTGTGCAGATGGTGATTGGAAAATAATTAAACAGAATGTCACCGAGATAAAAATATGTAAAATCAAGGACTGAAACATCAGCAAGATAATGCAAGAACACAGAGTTTCCAAGGACCACCGAGTTTCCAAGGACCAAGGATAATCATAAATTAGAAAAAAACAGAGAGACTGTTATACATCAGACATTGGGGAAAAAATCAGACTATATAAATATATGTGTGTAAAAATAAGCTTTGTGAATTTGCCATAGAGAGCTGAAAGTATTATCCACATGCTGTAGAGCTAAAAATAAAATTCTAGCAGTAAAGTTGCAAACTAAAACAGTAGGTCTCTACTTATTTATTGTACTTGGTACAATACCATAACTAAGTAGTTGGTCACAGTGAATAGCTAAATACTGTGGTATGCATAAGTGCAAATGCAAGTAACTAAAGAAGTAATAACAGCACAATATCATTTTTCAACGGCGAGCCACAGTTAACAGATTGCATGGTTTCTTGTAACAACTATGCCATCTTTTTTATTCGGTTAGCATGTCCAGTCGCAGTGCAAACATTTGCTTTTTTGTTCTGTCCTTCAGGGAAGGACTTAGTCACAGAACTGCTGATCTCTGCAAATTACACCAGTCTTCATAGAATTCTGATTCTGCATCTGCCAGTTTTGTTTGACTGCTTTTTCGGGAGAATCGACGAGAGACTTTCCATGTTTTCTAAACGGAGATTTGGCCACCTTCCACACAAAAAAACTGGTAATTCTCTTAGTTTCTCATTCTAGAGCATGGATGCCATAAAGGAGAGGAATGCTAAGTGTAAAACTACTTTTCAAGTAGACAGTAATGATAGTCCAGTACATGTATGGTTAGGTTTTAAAGACTGGTATAAACAAAACTGTAGTACATGCAGTACTTTACTAGGTAAAGTTGATGTCAATGCTTTATGTAAATGGATTTTTACTTATGATTGGTACATGTCTAATGTCAGAGTTTATAAATAATCAACCAGGGTGTGTGTTTTGTGACAGTGATGATAAATCTATTTGTCTAGAGTGCCATAGAAAGGTTGCCATACAGGTTACATCCAGGGATAAATCCCCGGACAAACAGCCCTTATCTTTCGCTCTATATCCTGATCTAGAAACCCTCCTTACTTCACCTATATGTACTGTTGAGAACCTTTTAAAAGACATTTTCAGATTTTAAAGATAAGCTCTTACAAGACCCAGACAATGATCTGGTGATTCCTTTTATAACTTACTGCTCTGAATGGAGTTCGGCTTAATTGCCTAAACAAAACTTAAATGAACAGTATAAAAATTTTCAAAGGGATAAATGGAGTGGAATGTGCTCCGTCAGTCCATGGCAACATTACTGTCTAAATGTTTGAGGAGCTTACAGGCTCAGTTAGAGATGCTTAAATGTAAAGATGAATATCTTCAGAATTGGGAAGTAAAGTATGAATTGCTTAAACAGGGACTACAGGCAGAGCATGATAAAAATACACAATATCAAACAATGGAGCAGGAATTACAACAGTGTAAACAGCAGCTAGAGGGCTTACAGCAACAAACAGAGGAAGGGCTACAAAATGATGATAAATATAAACAAATACAGTATGATCTAGACAGATGCACACAACAGCTTCAGGCACTAGATGAAGAAGTAAAGAGTTTAAGAGACTGTCTTAAATAATTGGAAACCACAGCATGGGAACATGTTGGGCAGTCTGTAGACATTATAGGGGCAGCAACCCCTGCTGATTTATATCAGCAATCAAGAGTGTTACAAACCCTCCCCAAATGGAATGATAAAAAAGGTATTTTTTACAACATGTTAGCTTTTGAGAAATGGGTTAGTTACACCGCAGGCGCAGATGCATGGAATGATTCTTTGACCAAGTGTTTTTGGACATTTATTCCAAAATGTTTCAAAACATTTATTCAGCTAAAGAATTATCCTCTTAACACTCAACTGCAACGTATGGTAGCAGTGTAACAAACATATACACAAGGACAACCGTTAACATTCGGTTGTTAGATCATTTCAATATTACCATCTCTGACAAAATGTTAGAACAGGCAGACCACTTTCAACTAGCATTTCAAATTGTATTCAATAAATCTGATAGAGATATGCAGAATGAAAACACTCAAAAAAGTTTATTCGCTGTTTTTTAGAGAAAGTGAAGGGAGTTGCAGGTGATATTAAGTGCATTTATCAGAAAACCTCAAAAGATTTGCATTACTTAGTGCAAAAATTAATGAGAGGCAAGACAATGTGTGAGGATGGCAATCTTTTTTCTCATTATGTCTTCACAGTAGATGAAGACATGAGACCTTTTGAAGTTGTATAAGTTGGCTCAAAAGGGCGTGGTAGAAGCCGTTGGAGAGACCAAGGACAATGGCAGCAAAGAGTAGCTTCTGCACCTCCAGCTCCACAGGGCGCCGAAGGACAAGGGGAAGAAAGGCGAGTCCACAATGCTTCTGCTGTAAGCAAAATGGTAGTGTCAAAAAGGATTCTCCATATTACAGGAAATGGAGGGAAGCACAGGAAAGGAAGGGTAGGTTTACTAAGCAAGTTACAGATAAATCACGGGAAAGCAAAGTAAAGGTACAAAGGCCCTATAACCAGGGAAAGGATAACTATAAGGTAAAACAAATGACACCACATGGGGACATATGTCCAGTAGATTTTCAGGCTCAAACACCTGTTAATCCACAATATGCAGAAGGTTTAAAAGCAAAAGATACAAAGTTTAAGCACATGGATCTCAGTGAGGGGGATGACAGAGAGGGTGAAGAGAAGACAGTACAGTTACAGTTGTGTGCAGTTGCAAAATCATCAGATACAGATGATTAGGAAAATATAAAATAGAGGTGTGCCCCCCTACCCAAATAGTTTCTTTTTTGACATCTTTTACAAAGGGGCAGGATGGAAGGCCCCTAATTGACATTTGGGTAGAGGGGTCCCTATGGAAAAATGTGTTACTAGACACGGGAGTAGCTGTTTCGGTTACTAGCCAATCACTCCCACCAGATCCTAAAAAAAGAACATGTATTTCAGGTTTTAACGGTACTGATTGCATAGCAGTGGGTAGTAAAAATGTGACCATATGGTATACATTAAATGATGAACGCATACAGGGATCTTTTTTAATGCACCCTTCATGTGCATCTACCATTATAGGTATAGATATCATGAATAAAATCGGATTAGTCATAGACATGCCAAATGGCATAATATGGTAGGACACAGAAGGATTTTTATGCTGCACAATACAAATGGATGAAACACTCAAAAAAACACACACAGATGCGCAGGATGCATGGCAGTTCTTACAGGCACAGTTTACACTTCTCTGGTCACAGGAACTGACAGATTGTGGAAGACTGGAAATTCCAGTAGGAATAGAAAAGAAGCAGGATTTTATACCACCTTTCCAAAAGCAATACCAAATACGAAAAAGAAGTAGAGGAAGATATGCAAAAGTGCATAGCAGATTGAGAAATGGCAGGTATAATAGTAAAAGGTAAAGGTCCAACAAAATCACCCATCTGGCCAGTTACGAAAAAAGATGGTAGTTACAGGTTATTCATAGATCTGCGAAAAATAAATCAATACACTACCCTTAGGGTGCATCTAATTCTGAGAGTTCCCGAATTAGCGGCTAATATAAAACCACAAAGCCAGTGGTTCACAGTCATTGATTTGACAAATGGATTTTTTGCCATACCACTGAGAAACAGGGAATGGCCAAAATTTGCCTTTATCTTTAATAATCAGCATTATCTTATGACACTGTTACCGCAAATGTTTCAAAATAGACCAGTAATCTTCCATCAGACAGTAGGCAAAATCTTGGGAGGGGCTAGAAGGAAGATATGCATTGGATTGGTGCTCTATTACATAGATGAAATCTTAGTGCAGTCAGAAACAGTACAGCAGCATTTAAAAATATTAAAAGAGGTGTTCAAGACACTGCAGGAGGCAAGATTTAAGGTAAAGAGTGAAAAGATACAGTTGCTTTCACAAGAAGTTAATTTTTTAGGGACCATTATCAAGGGAGGTCTCCATGTGCACAGAGAGTACAAGGCATCCTACAAATGGAAAAACCCATGACTATTTCAGATTTGCATAAATTCATGGACATCATGAATTATAACAGAGAATTCATTGAGGATTATGCACAAATGACAGAACCTTTGCATAACATGTTATTCATGCAAAAAAATAATAACACTCTGGAATGGGGTGTGGTAGAAGAACAATCTTTTGAAGCTATGAAGGAAAAATTGGCAAGGGCTACAGAACTGATAGTGCCAACTTCAAAGTTACCGTTTATTTTACAAGCATCAGCAGGGAAAAACACTATCAGTGGTGTTATTACAAAAATGGCCACATGAAGGAGACAAAAGATCACAAAAGACTTTGAGACCAGTTACCTTTTGTAGTCGCAAAATGACTCCAGTAAAGAAGGGATATCACCCCTGTATTCAGCAATTGTTGGATATATATTGGGAAATCAGACAGACAGAATATCTAACCGTCTTTTAATCCATAATAATGCAGACGCCAAATCATGCAGTGCAAGTACTAGAAGACAGTTTCAAAATTAACAAGATTACTGATAGTACTATCAGCCAGGCAGTATTTGCTAGGTGGATGACTACTTTCAGTAAAAAAAAAGATAATCTTTCAAGCAGGAGAAAAATATTATTTGTCTAACTTACTGGGATATGAGGGAAAACAGCATAACTGCATCAACAGTATGACTAAGCCAGAAAAATCCCCCATATCACCAGACTAAATCATTTTTGCCCTCTGTCTTTGTAGATGGAGCCAGGTACTGGGAAATGGACAGTATATGACAGGATTTGCAGTACTACCAGAAAAGGAAGACTTGGGAGTTCCAGAGCTGGTGCAGCTCCCGGGTCACATGTCAGCTCAAAGGGCTGAATTGGAAGCAGTATTGTACGTACTACAGCACTATAATCCTGTCAATATCTACTCTGACAGTGTATATGTGGTAAACTCATTACATTTACATGTGACTGTTTGGGCTCGTAGAGGTTTTGTAGACAGTGCAGGAAAACCACTGAAACATACAGAAGTTTTGCAGAATATATGGAAAGCTATACGGTAAAAGAATGTACAAGGGCAATTCAGTATCTTAAAGGCAAAAGCCCATCAAAAACCGACCTCAGAAGTGTTCAAATTAAATGAAAAGGCAGAAGCCTTAGCCAAACAGGCAGCAAAGACTGGATGGCAGTTGTATCCTGATTTAAAATCAGTTGAAGCAGTACAACAAGTTAGTGTATTAAACCAAGCTAGGCATATCACTGGGGATTTGGTTCGGATACAAAAGCAGCAAGGTTTGGAAGAAGAAACTAGCCAATGCATGATAGAAGGGGTCCCACCTACAGAGTTCTGGGTTTATCCCACTATCTTCTTCTTCTTCTTCTTCTTTTGGCTGCTCCCATTAGGGATCACCACAGCAGATCAACTGTTTCCATTTCTTCCTGTCCTCTGCATCTTGCTCTGTCACACCAACTATCTGCATGTCCTCTCTCACCACATCCATAAACCTTATCTTAGGCCTTCCTCTTTTCCTCTTTCCTGGCAGCTTCATCCTTAGCATCTTTTTCCCAATATACTCTGCATCCCTCCTCAGCACATGTCCAAACCAACGTAATCTTGCCTCTCTGGCTGACCTGGGCTGACCCTCTAATATACTCATTCCTAATCCTGTCCATCCTCATCACACCCAGTGCAAATCTTAACATCTTCAACTCTGCCACATCAAGCTCTGACTCCTGCCTTTTGTCAATGCCATGGTCTCCAACCCATATAACATAGCTGGTCTCACTACCCTCTTGTAGACCTTCCCTTTCACTCTTACTGGTACTCATCTGTCACAAATCACTCCTGACAGTCTTCTCCACCCACTCCATCCTGCCTGTACTCTCTTCTTCACCTCTCTTCCACACTCACCATTACTCTGAGCTGTTGATCCCAAGTACTTAAACTCATTCACCTTCGCCACCTCTACTCCCTGCATCCTCACCATTCCTCTATCCTCCCTCTCATTCACACACATATATTCTATCTTAGTCCTGCTGAACTTCATTCCTCTTCTCTCTAGAGCATATCTCCACCTCTCCAGGGTCTCCTCTACCTGTTCCCTACTTTCACTACAGATCACAATGTCATCTGCAAACATCATAGTCCAGGGAGACTCCTTTCTGATCTCGTCTGTCAACCTGTCCATCACCATTGCAAATAAGAAAGGGCTCAGAGCTGATCCTTGATGTAATCCCGCCTCCACCTTAAATCCATCTGTCACTCCCACTGCAGACCTCACCGCTGTCACACTACCCTTGTACATATCCTGTACCACTCTTACATACTTCTCTGACACTCCCGACTTCCTCATACAATACCACAACTCCTCTCTAAACACCCTGTCATATGCTTTCTCTAAATCCACAAAGACACAATGCAACTCCTTCTGACCTTCTCTGTACTTCTCCATCAACACTCTCAGAGCAAACATCGCATCTGTAGTGCTCTTTCCTGGCATGAAACCATACCGCTGATCACTAATCATCACCTCGCTTCTTAACCTAGCTTCCACTACTCTTTCTCATAACTTCATGCTGTGACTGATCAGTTTAATCCCTCTGTAGTTACTATCCCACTATGAAAGGATTAAAATTACCTTATGTGCCATACCAACAAGCAAAACAGTTAGTAAAATACAATCATTGGGTATTAGGACATGTAGGTAGTGAAAAATTATGCCCAGTAACCAAAGAAAAGTATTGGAATCCAGCCTTAAAGAAATTGTGTAAGCTAGTTTCAGAAGAATGCTTAATCTGTTTACAGGTTAATGGCAAAAGTAAAAAGCCTCGGTTACACAGGGCTATGCCAGAAAATGGACCATGGTATGCTGTTCAAATAGACTATGCAGGACCATTACCACCAGCAAAAGGAGGGTATCGCTACTTATTAGTAGTGGTTGATGTGTTTTCAAAGTGGGTGGAAGCAATTCCTACCAAAAAAATGACAGCCAAGGCAACTGCAGAAGCTTTATGGGAAAACATTTTTTGCCATTGGGGATGGCCACGAGTTATCGAGTCTGATAATGGGCCACAATTTGTCAGTCAGATAATCAAACAAATGTGTAACTTGTTAGGAATACAACACATATTTCATGTACCCTACCATCCACAGTCCAATGGAATAGTTGAAAGAATGACTAAAAAAGGCATGCTTGGAAAAGGGATGGGATTGGGTTTACATTTGCCAGGAATTTTGCTAGAGGTAAGAGCTACCCCAATAGCAAAACAGGGATTTCACCATTTGAAATCCTGACAGGCAGAAAAATGCCCACACAACTACCCTTTGATCTGGAGATTGGGCATAATAGACCTTTGTCAGAGGTAGCACAACATCAAAAATGGTTAAAAGATATCACAGAATGATGTGATTACTTGGCAAGGGAGCAAGCATTCCATTTATGGAAAAAGGTCCCAATAATGCCACAGCAACAACATCTTCCCTCTGGAACAAAGGTATATTGGCAAAGGCTCTTGCCACCCCCATAGTGCCTTTTTTAGGCAAGGCTCAAATTCTAAACCTACCACCCTAGAACACAAAAAAGTAAAAAAACTAAGGGTAATGCTGCTCAATGCCAGAAGTCTCAATCTCAAGATGCACACACTCGAGGCCCTTCTCAGTATGGAGAACATCGATGTCTGTGCTGTGACAGAAACCTGGTTCAAGGCTCCTGAGAGCACCCCAGCACTAGCAGGTTTCACCTCATATCATGCCCGCCCCAAAATCTGGACAACACCAAGAAAGGAGGGGGTGTCCATATTCATAAAGGACACCCACACCTCAAGGTTGGTGGCAACGACGATGCATCGGAGACCATCCAGGTGCAATTAACCATAGGCAAGACTGCTCTGCAATTTGTAGCATGTTACAGGCCACCCACTCAAACTCAGGAACCTCACATGGCCTTCCTGAAAACAATGGAGGGGATAAATGTATCTCCAAACACCATCATACTAGGTGACTTCAACTACCCTAATATAGACTGGGAACACTACTCAAGCCCAAACACTCTAGCCCAAAGGTTCCTGGAGTTCATAAACTCAAATGCCATGGAACAACTAGTCACCATCCCCACAAGAGGAGAAAACATACTTGATCTCATCATCATGAACATGGGATCACAATGTTCAACACCGAAGTATACCCCTCACTGGTGAGATCAGATCATAAACTAATCTCGCTGGAGGTCCTCATCCCGCCCCCCCCTGAAACAAAAAAGACCACAGTGAAAAACTCCTCAAAAGCCGACTTCACACTTCTAAAAACTAGTGTGGTCTCCTTTAAGGCCCCTGAGCCAGTGGTAAACATTACTCAAACCGCTGAATCACTTACAAATGCCTTCTACCAGCACCTACAGGACTGCATGGATCAGACAATCCCAAACAAAACTAAGACTCTTTGTACCAAAGGCAAGCGTCCAGTTTGGTGGACCCCAGCCATAAACAAGCTCTACAACAAAAGGAGGAAGCTACTACAAGATAGAGCAAAATCCTTGAAAGGTAAGACACCTTTGATCATTATAAGTAAAAAACTAAGAGCTCTCATAAAATCATCCAAGGCAAATTTTGAGAGAAAAATCGCCAAGGATTCAAAAGACAATCATAAGGCCTTCTTTAGCTATGTTAGAAACCTAGGAGGAAACTCCCAGATATGCTCAGAATTAGTTCAAAATGATGTGAAGATTACTGAACCTACACACATTGCCAACATACTGGCTGACAGGTTCAGTGCAAACTTCCCCCCCCCAAAAGGAGAGATATCTATACCAGAGGATTGTAGCCCCCCAAACATCTCCAACGCCCAGGTGAGAACTGCTCTCTCCAAAGCAAAAAACACAGCATCCATGGGACCGGATGGTGTCCCCGGCTGTGTGCTCCATGAACTCAATGAGGAATTAAACCCGCAGTTAGGACAGCTGTTTAATCTTAGCCTCACCTCAGGATACGTACCCAAGGAGTGGCGCACGCTGACTGTGGTCCCACTTCACAAGGGCGGTGCCTCCACCGACCCTGGAAATTACCGTCCCATTAGCTTGACAAGCCTTATCTGCAAAGCCATGGAGAGGATCATAATGGAACTCATAAATAAAGACATAGGGAACTTGCAGACTTTGGATCCAACCCAGTTTGGCTTTGTCAAAGGCAGATCATGCCTTTTAAACTTGGTTGACTTTTTCGAGACAGTCACCAAGGCCATTGATGAGGAAAGGCAGTCCATACAGCCTACCTTGACCTGGCAAAGGCCTTGACACAATACCCCACTCAGGTATCATCAAAAACTCATCAGCTTGAATGTAAACCCATACATCACAAGATGGGTTGCAAACTGGCTAAGTGACAGAACCCACAGGGTCAGAGTTGCTGGAGCCATGTCAGACTCAAAGCCTGTCACAAGTGGTGTCCCACAGGGCTCAGTCCTGGGTCCACACTTGTTCGGCATCTACTTTTCTGAAGTACAAGCAAACACAGGAGGGTTATGGCTGACAAAGTTTGCAGATGACTGCAAACTGGGCCATAGTCGAAAACACATCTGACACAGATATCCTTCAGAAGGGCCTCACAGAAACGGATAACTGGTGCCAGAACCATGGCCTAAAGTTAAATGCCAAGAAATGCATAGTCATACCCTTCGGGAAAAACAAGGTCACCTAGCTACCATATAGGTGGCAATCCACTGAGCAAAGAAGAAGTCATCAGGGATCTGGGGACCCAGGTTGACAGTAGCCTTCGTTTGACACTCATGTTGCTAAAGTAGTTAGGAAAACCTTCTACATTGCCCACCTGATCATGAAGGGATTCACATCTAGATCAAGGGAGGTCATCGCCTGTACTCATCACTCATTAGACCTATGATTGAGTACAATGCCCCATTCGGAATGTATCTGACCAGACACCTGCAGCAGCTGGAAAGGCCCCAAAAGTTCCTCACCAAAAGGATAAAGGGTCTCAAAAATATGTCTTATGCTGCCCGACTGAAAGAACTCCAGCTCTATTCAGTCTCATACCGCTTGCTCAGAGGTGACCTGTGCCTGACATATAAGGCCATGTCAAACCCTGATTTGATGAATATGCTTCACCTCAAAAATCTAGATCCCTCAGAACCACAAGGGCGGGAGACTTAAACCTTGACACGGTTATTAATAGAACATGCTGGAGGGACAGATTCATCACCCAGAGACTCCTATGCTGTGGAACAAAATCCCGGTACATGTGAGGCAGAGCACCTCGCTGGCCTTGTTCAAGAGGAATCTTGACCAATGGATGGGGATCAGATATACCCCAGGGATTACTTCAGTGTCACTGCTTGACAGAGGCACAGCAAAATAATAGGCATAGTTTTATTCAAACTAAAGGGGTGGCGAAAGCCAAATAACTATGGGCTAGGCTTATAAATGCCCTTGGGCAGATAGCCTAGTATGAACCTATGAACCTATGAACCTATTAGTTAAAATGTTTCAGACAGACGGTCCATGAGATAGTAATTGTCGAGGACCTATCGAAGTAACGGAACAAATAGGACCTTTAGTCTATAAGGTCAAACAAAGCAAGAAAAACAAAATGTTGCTAGTTCACAGGGATCAAATGAGAGTTATTTATAGTGATCAGCAGCAAAATGCATTGCCTTTAAAAGAAGGGAGAGCAGATGCTCAATAAAGTTTATGTTTCTGTTTTTTAGAAACAACGTACAAGACTGAATGCCAAGCATTGTGCAAAGCTTGTTGAAAGTACTCCCATAGAGGTTGTTAGGACAAACCAGTTTTAATAAAAATGAAAAACATGATTGTTATTGTAAGTATTGTACTCAGTGGACTCTTTTTGGTAGAATGCCAAACAGAGGGAATCAAGGTTGTTTATTACAACATTTCACGAATAAAGCTTGGTTGGGAAAATGCTACATGAAATAGAACACAAGACAGTTTTAGTTGTGAAATGCAAACAAAATGTATTTTTGGGAGCATAACATTCAACACAAATATATCAGCATTGTTAGCTAAACAAGGTCAGACATACATAAAAGTAGAAGAAGAGCCAAAGACTGATGTAAATATTTCAGTAAACAGTTCAGTTTCTATTAGATACTGTACATTCCCCTCTGAAGATGTAACAAAGTGGACAAGAAAAGACATCAGACATAAAATATCACAGTGTGCAGACGATAACACAAAAATAAAAATAAATTCAACAGGGGAAGAAAAGGGTATAATTTCTACCAACACTTTGTTTCTTTGTACAAATAACACAAAAATACAAGGAAAAGGACTATGGATGGGAATACTTATCATTCTGGGTAACAAGCCAGTACTTTGTACAGATCAAGTGGTAAAAATGCCATCCACTTGTACTATGACAGGACAACAATACCAAAAAAGAATATTACACTTCAATATTACGTTTCCAAGTTTTAAACAAACGTGATGCAGAATTAAAAGAACTTGGTATGCACACTTTTAGGGAGAGTAGGAGCAGGATTGTGAACCCTAAACACTGTGGATGTTGAAATTTTACGAAATAAATTAAAACTAGCAGGACAAGACATATCACAGATTGTACATTTACAAGCACAATAGAATCCTACTATTTGGTATGTACATAAACAAAATGTACAGAATCAAGAGTTTTTTTTAAGTCAGTACAATGTATCGTTAATAGACAGATTGCAATTTGACACTAACGTATCTATATTTGTAAACTGGACAAAGTGTACTTTCAGTGGCGGCTGGTGACTTCAAATCACAGGGGGGCTGCAGGAGACGCTGAATGGGTGGGGTCAAAGGGAAGGGGTGTGGTCAACCATAAAGGGGAGGAGCTATGCACAAAACCACAAAAAACTAACTTTAATTAAATACGCTGCCCTGGGTGGCAAACCATCATTATGAAAGTCCAATCAAGACAAAAATAAGTGTAGAAGAATAAAAATATTTCAATGCATTGGCTGCATGACAGCTTACTTAATATCTAGATGGAAACAAAAGGTTGTGAGGCATGAAAAAATAGATTACTTTTTAAATAAATTACTGGAATGCCAGTCAAAATCAAGTATAAGAAAAACCAGAAGCACTCAACTCAAACCACTTCTCCTTGCACTGCAGTTCTAATTATACTATATTCAGCTTTATTAAAGTACCAAGCAACATGCTGAAAGTAGAAATCTATGTGATGCCCCCACTTGTAAAAATGTTTCTTATCCAAAAAAGACCTGCTGCCTGACAACTTGTTTCATGGGGAAAACATGATAAAAGTAAAAAATGAAAAGCAAACAAGAAACGAGCTTAAGATACATTGCTTAAAGGATTACTGTACAGGTTATGGACCACACATGATTGGCATTCTGTTTAGTTTACGGGTAAAGTCTGTAGAGATGACTGGAAGTCTCCAACAAGTGTAATGAGCTTTTTAAAATAATGGAATCCTGTCCTTTAATACCCAAGGCTTATACATTATCTAGTCAAGTATTCTCTGCATGGCAACAACAGAAAGGCTTTCAATGTTGGCAATTCTTTAACAGTATGCTTATTAAAGCTTACTTGCATCTTATGATGTCAGACAAGCTTACCTTATGGTCATTAAAGCATTGCTACTTAAACACAGAGCAACAGGCACTTTGAGTAATAAGCATAAATCTGAGTAATAAGCATAAATCAACAGTACAAAAATATGACAGAAACCAGACCATTCTGCAAAATCAAGGACAGATGAAAAGCCACTGTAGTACTTATGCAGTGTGTCCTCCCCATCCAAGGTAGATACAACTACTCCTTGCCTTGCTTGGACACATCCAGAGTCACTACATGGGGGAGTGGGGTGCAACAAGCATGTCACAATTTGAAGTCTCTCTGGCTGACTGTGATGGCCCTGACAAATTTGTCATACCTCTCAACCTCAAGAGCAAGAAATCTGGACAAAGCCATACACAGAAGTGGGACAAAGGCACAACAATAAGGACAATTTTTAAATATTGCTCTAATAAACTTAGAAAGATAATAGAATAGGTCTTGCATTAGTATGAATTTTCTGAAGGGTATAAAATCTGAAACTCAAATGTCTGTCATTTTCTAACTTCAGTCTTTAGTGATTTGTCACTAATTTGCCAAAAACACAATTTTATGAAAAATGGACCAAAAATGTGATGCAAAAATATAAAATAGACACACAATACAGCTGCTACCTGTCAAAGAAGGGACACTTTAATATTAGTACTGCTACCTTGAGCAGCTGACAAAATAAAAGAATCTACATGCATTTCAAGTAATCTATAACTTTGATTATTACAGTTATTTCTTAATTGTAAACCCTCCATGTTTTCTTCCAAAATTGCTATTTTATGGAGGGATTATTAGGGGAAGAGCAACATTTTGAGCCAAAAATTGGGGACAGTTGAGAGGTTGACTATGCCTAATTCTATAAAGCAATTTATTTGCATGTACCTCTCAACCTGTTAAATGCAGTAAATCTGAACAAGGCCAAATATATTGGGGCACATATAAACAGTACTAAAATTGCTCTTGTATAAATTGAGACAGTTGATAGAACGGCTCTTACTTTAACATGCATTTTATGAAGGTTATGAAGTCTGAAACTTATTATTTAGTGACTTCTGGCAAATCATTTAGGAATTAAAACTACAAATTTTATGAACAACAAACCAAAAATAAGAAGCAAAAATCTATTCATTCTTTGAAAATCTGGACAGTTGGGAGGTATAGTTCAGCTGGGCCTGTCTGAGTTTGCTGCCCACCCCTGACAAAATAATGGTTGAATGGAGCCTCTGCAGCCATTCCAATGAGCCATTACTTAGCTATTTCACTCCATTTACCATAAACACTAATGTGCATACTGCTTTACTTCAGTGATGAGTTGGACTTCATTTGAAAGTTTTATTTTGTATTTTACAGCACAAACATTAAGTCATCTGTTAAACAAAGCAATGCAGTCTCACAATGAAAACTTAGCATTAAAACTTCTCTGCCCTTGAAACTCACATTCATTGAAACAGCACTGAAACCCACATTCAAAGAAAATACATTTTGCCAGTGGCAGATAAAGATTAATTTTGGGCTGTTTTGAATCATAGGCCCCTTGCATATGAAACATACATGTGCTCTTTGATACACCTTCCTCATTGTACTAAAATTATATTCCTTGTACAATACAGTACACTTGTTAGAGGGTGTTTTAAATTTGTTTTGAACATTTTTCCAGTAAGCAATGAAACAAAACATATGCACCCATAATGGCAAAACTGCCCAGTTGAGAACATTTATCATAAAAAGTCTACTCAGACTTCCACAGTCCACCATTATTAGTAAATATACACAATTCTACAGTCCACCATTATTAGTAAATATGCACAATTCCACAGTCCACCATTATTAGTAAATATGCACAATTCTACAGTCCACCATTATCAGTAAATATGCACAATTCTACAGTGCACCTTTATCAGTAAATATGCACAATTCTACAGTCCATATTCAGTGAATTCAGTTCTTGCCATAGCTGTCAACCTTAGCACAAAACCTGGACAAAGCCAATAATGGGGAATACAGTCCCAAAAATAGGGACAAATTTAAAATATTCATCTTATAAACTTAGAAAATTGCTAGAAAAAAGGTTGTGCTACTATGTATTCTGAAGAACATGAAGTTTGAAATTCAAATGCCGGTCAGTTTTACTGCGGACAGAACAAAAACAATTTTCAGCAGAGACGCAGGGATTAATACTGCAGACACGTCTTTGTAAAATGGCAGGGCACCAGAGCAAATCCACACAAACACAGGGAGGAGATGCAGACTCCACACAGAAGCCACCCCAACCAAGAATCAAACCAGAAAACCTATAGCTGTGAGGCAACAATACTACCACTGCACCATCAAATCTGCAAGAAACTAAACATTCAGAAACCTGAAGTCTGAAATTCAAATGCCGGTCAATTTTACTGCGGACAGAACAAAAACAATTTTCAGCAGAGACAGGGATTAATACTGCAGACGTCTTTGTAAAATGGCAGGGCACCAGAGCAAATCCACACAAACACAGGGAGGAGATGCAGACTCCACACAGAAGCCACCCCAACCAAGAATCAAACCAGAAAGCCTATAGCTGTGAGGCAACAATACTACTACTGCACCATCAAATCTGCAAGGAATTAAACATTCAGAAACCTGAAGTCTGAAATTCAAATGCCGGTCAATTTTACTGCGGACAGAACAAAAACAGTTTTCAGCAGAGACGTAGGGATTGATACTGCAGACACGTCTTTGTAAAATGGCAGGGCACCAGAGCAAATCCACACAAACACAGGGAGAAGATGCAGACTCCACACAGAAGCCACCCCAACCAAGAATCAAACCAGAAAACCTATAGCTGTGAGGTAACAATACTACCACTGCACCATCAAATCTGCAAGGAATTAAACATTCAGAAACCTGAAGTCTGAAATTCAAATGCCGGTCAATTTTATTGCGGACAGAACAAAAACAATTTTCAGCAGAGACGCAGGGATTAATACTGCAGACACGTCTTTGCAAAATGGCAGGGCACCAGAGCAAATCCACACAAATACAGGGAGGAGATGCAGACAGAAGCCACCCCAACCAAGAATCAAACCAGAAAACCTATAGCTGTGAGGCAACAATACTATCACTGCACCATCAATTATGCAAGGAATTAAACATTCAGAAACCTGCAGTCTGAAATTCAAATGCCTGTCAATTTTACTGCGGACAGAACAAAAACAATTTTCAGCAGAGACGCAGGGATTAAAACTGCAGACACATCTTTGTAAAATGGCAGGGCACCAGAGCAAATCCACACAAACACAGGCAGGAGATGCAGACTCCACACAGAAGCCACCCCAACCAAGAATCAAACCAGAAAACCTATAGCTGTGAGGCAACAATACTACCACCGCACCATCAATTATGCAAGGAATTAAACATTCAGAAACCTGAAGTCTGAAATTCAAATGCCTGTCAATTTTACTGCGGACAGAACAAAACCAATTTTCAGCAGGGATTAAAACTGCAGACACGTCTTTGTAAAATGGCAGGGCACCAGAGCAAATCCACACAAACACATGGAGGAGATGCAGACTCCACACAGAAGCCACCCCAACCAAGAATCAAACCAGAAAACCTATAGCTGTGAGGCAACAATACTACTACTGCACCATCAAATATGCAAGGAATTAAACATTCAGAAACCCTTAAGTCTGAAATTCAAATGCCTGTCAATTTTATTTAACATTTTTTAATCAGGACAGTCTGACTTGCAACAAATAAACAATTTTCAGCAGAGGCCCAGGAAGAAATAATGCAGACATGTCTTTGTAACATGGGAGGACACAAAAGCAAACCCACACAAACACAGGGAGAAGATACAGACCCCACAAAGAAGGAACCCCAGCCAAGAATCAAACCCCAGAACCTGCAGCTGTGAGGCAACAATGCTACTACTACACCATCAAATATCAAGCATTGCAACATTTACAAACCACAGATATTATGAGGAACAGATCAGATCGAATATGAGGCAAAAATCTGAAATTTTTTTACAAATGGTGGTGGGTAGGGAACGCAAGTCTTTAACACCTGCATACAGGGTACAGGGTTCAAGCCTGAGGCATTCCCTACCACACCACCATAAGCACCTGGGGCATTTTCACACACACACACACACACACACATCCAGTAAAAGCATAAGCACCATACACACACAAATAAACATTGTAAATTAAAAAGCATAAGCACCATACACACACAAATAAACATTGTAAATTAAAAAGCATAAGCACCATACACAAATAAATATATCCAGCTAACGTACATCCTTCCCGCGCAATACTGAAAGACCCGCGAGATCCTAATGCTCCTGCCCGGCGAGATCCTAATGCTCCTTCCCGACGAGATCCCTAATGCTCTGTCCCGAGTCCCTGCTGCTGCTCTTGCAGTCCGGATGCGACCCATAATCCTAGCGAGTCTGTGCACTGTAAAAGTGCACAGACGTCTCCTTGTGTCCCCCTATGGGGACGGCCGGACTGCCTTGAGCATGTGCATAGACCGACAGTAGTCAGGACTACTGCGCATACGCGAAGTCCGCGAATTTCGAAAAATAATTTTTTTTTTATTTTTCATTTTTCTTTCTCTTTTTTATTTTTGAGGGGGCTGCAGTCCGGCAGCCCTATGCCACGAGCCGCCACGAGCCGCCCCTGTGTACTTTACAGTCATTGTATGTTAGAATGCAACAAAATGAGTTACAAAGTTAATGTTAAAAAATGAATACATGTGGTGATAACTATTCAGCAGGTGGATCCCGTCCAGGAGCTGGATAAGACTGTTCACAGAACAGATTCAGTGTGAGCACAATTATTTCACTGGAAAAGTTATGTATTATAATGTAAAAAAACAAACAATGATGTGTCAATTTATGATGTTACCCATAATATTCTGGTCTACATATAACTATACTGGACTTTGGTTACCTTAACTTGAAGGAAATTACATAGATATGGATACTAAAATGCACAGGTTAAAACATTGTACAGAAACTATGAATTGTTTAATATGTGAACAACATTCTCCTATTTATGAACCATGTTTTTTACAACATTCTGTACATTTGTGCAAATGGACACTATTACCTTCAAATTTTAAAATGTTTGTCAAAGTGGCACCACAATTTGTATCTGTGGTTTCAAAGAAACCAGTGTTAAAATACAAGTAAACACCCTTTGTGGGATGTATCAGTAACAGGTTTACCTTTGAAAGGTTGAAAATCAACCTGCCTTCCATGAACAAAAAATGCTGGTAAAATATGCGAATCACATACAGACCCCGTCAAAAGCACTAGCACGTATTATTAATCAATCGAAGTCACCTTCCCAAATCCCTGAAATATACTTTAACAATAAAACATACACCAATACGGAAGAGATTATAAAGGTTTTTGAAATAATATTTTCAGAACTATATGGTGAACAACAGGATGTAAATCCAAATAAGAATAATAATGACTTTCTTCAGAAAATTATATTTCCAAAGATTAATGATGAGCTTCATATGAACCTAATTAAACCTATTTCTTCAGAGGAAATAACTGATGTTATCAAGAAATTGAAGCCACACAAAGCTCCGGGACCGGATGGTTTGACTACAGAATTTTATAAAACTTTTAGCGATATTCTGGGGAAAATACTCACAGTGGTCTTTAACTCTATTATTAACAATAAAATTACTGACCCACACTTTAATGCATCGAAAACTATCCTCATACCGAAAGAAAATACTGATCGACAAAACATGGATAATTATAGACCCATTTCACTTTTAAACATAGATATGAAAATGATGACATCGATCTTGGCTAACAGGTTGAAAATGGTAATTAACCCTATAATATCTGATGAACAAGCCGGTTTTATAAATAGCAGACAAACTATAGATAATACATTAACACTGCATACAATGATTTCTCATGCTACCCATAAAAACCAGAATCTTTACGCACTTATAATTGATGCACAAAAAGCATTTGACAGAGTGAACTTAGAATATTTATTTGAAATTTTAACATGCTTTAACATACCGCAAGAATTCACTTCAACTTTAAAAAAATTATATACAAATCCTTTTACAAATCTAGTCATTAACAGGAATCTTTCAAAAAGAATTCAAATTAAAAATGGTACCCGTCAAGGCTGCCCTTTATCTCCTTGTTATTCAATTTGTATTTGGAACCTCTATTTTGCACATTAAACAAAATATTTATCATAATGCTCCAAGGATTTATAATAAGATCACAATGGCTGCTTTTGCAGATGATTTGAGTATTTATTGCACAACACCTGTTTGGATACTAATAAAATAATAACGGCAGTAGGCAATTTAAAATTTCCAATTATAAATTAAATTTAAAAAAACTAAGATATTCCCATTAAAGACACCTACACCTTTTCACTATTACCATTAGTAGGGCAGGTAAAATCAGAAGAAAAAATAAAATACTTAGGAGTGGTTTTCTCAACAGACAACAGAGATTTTTATCTCAATAATGTTAAGGTTATTTGGGAGCAGATAGTATCTGACGTGAAAAGATGGGATAATCTGAAATTACCAATAATGGTGAAGACTTCAATTATTAAAATGAATATACTTCCTAGATTACTATATATTTTTAGAGCGTCACAAGTTCAAATCGCCAAAAAATTCTTCAAACAGCTTCATATAGAACTAGCTAGATTTCTATGGGAACCTAGAAAAGTTAGGATATCGTATGATAAATTGATGGCTCCAAAAATAGGGAGGGTTGGATCTACCTAATTTCGAAACATATTATTTAATAATAAACACCAATAGACTTTTAAGAATAATTAACTCGGATGGGTGTAACTCGAAATGGGCTCCCAAATGGCTGGTTCTTAAACATAAACATGTCAAGGAATTGGATATTAACTGCAAGGCATTACCTTTTTTAAACAAAAATACTCTTAAAGGGTACTTTGTGTTTGAACATATCAAAACATATATAGTTTCAGTACAAAATCTTTTTAACTCATTAAATCTTTTGCAAAGTATGATGATTCTTCAACCATTTCACAAAAATCCAAATTTGAAAATTGGTAATCAGCTGATAGACCTTAAGAAATTCCCACTTATAATTAATTTAACCCTATTTGATTTATATCCTTTTTTAGGTATCCCGACTCACAACATTTTAGAAGAGTTGAATCTCCCCAAATCGCATCTAATTATAATAAGACAATTAAAAGACCTATCAATAAGTTACCTTAGTAAAGGGAATGACACAATTAAAGAAGAAGACTTGTACATGTGTCTGAACTTATGGCAAACCCTTACACAGGAATGTAAATATATAACTGCAGCATATGGTTTGATTAAAGAATTAAAATATAATAATCAAATATTAATTTCCAAATACTGGAGAGAGAAATTGTTGACGATTGAAGAAAGTAAAATACTAAAAGCAATTCACTTAACCATAAAATCTGTGTCCCCTCAGAAGCTATTATTTACCCAATTGATGATATTTAATAACGCATATTATACGCATCTCACTCTACACAAATTTAACTCAAAGAACTCACCAAAATGCCCATATTGTATAGATCAAACGGCTGACCTCCTACATATGTTTTGGAGTTGTAAATGTATTTTCAAACTCTGGAATTCCTTGAAATTTCAACTACAAAAAATGGGATATCAACATTCCACACTCTCCTGGGAATTTACGATGTTGCATATTCCACCACCCAACTTGGAAAGAACCCAAAGAATTATACTAATCAATATTTTTTTGTTGATGAAGTTATATATAGCTTCCAATTGGTTGAACCCTTTACAGACATCATGGGAAAATTTCAAGATAGTGGCCACCAAACATATCCTAGCACATAAATTTCTAATTAGTGATCATAAGAAAAATGTAAACAATACAAAAATATGGGAACAAATCTTTAACATTGTATTAGCTTAAAGTTCCATTCCTCTATTCTCCGGGAAAAACTGAATAACTGTTGAATTTTATTGAGATAAGTCTTATATAGTTACTAGTTCTTTTTTCTTCTATAATGATTTTATGTAACTGTTGGAAGCATTCATGTACATATTGTAAGTAGTTGGTAGTACTGTATTAGTTGTTTGGAAAAAAAAAAATAAAGAATTATTATTGAAAAAAAAAGAAAATCAACCTGCCGAATGGCCCTTTGTGTGAACCGGAATGACAAAAACAGGCTTTTTGAACTGCACCAATGTTCAAAAAATCAGCAAATCGAAAACCAGATTTGCTGATTTTCAAACTACAATTACGAATACAGATCGTAATGCAGGGGGGTAAGCCCCCTGCGCCCCCACCCCCTACTTTATTATTCTAACTCTGAGGTCGCACTACAGTGGGGAAAGGGTCCAGTTCCCGATCCCCGCTATAGTGCACTTCGCACCCACAATGCCGAATCTGCAATGAGCGAATGTCAATGTGCATTCGCTGCATTTCTATTAGGGTATCTCTAAACTTGAAAGCATACTTCTGCACAATTGTCTTTCGACAATGTGCGTTTCAAGTTTTCAAAGGTAAACCTCAGTAACATCATGTATTTAACCTGGGAAAACGAAACCTAAGTGTTTTTTACTAGTACTGAAGAGATGAAAACGTTTCAAGGGAAATATAAAATGATTCAATTTCCTAACATTACCCTGTCACTAGACAAGTTGAGAAATAATACAGGACACAGACTATCTTAAAGATTACCTGGATCATTGTAACCGCAGCATATTATGGCATGAAGTAAATAGATATTGGCATCCATGTATAAAGGAGTATGTTATTGAGAAACAGAATATGTAAAACTAGCTGTGTGCAGATGGTGGTTGGAAAATGATTAAAGAGAATGTCACCAAGATAAAAATATGTAAAATAGTGTAATAGTAAAAAACAAATTAATAAAGTTAGCTGAAAAAACTGAAGCTGACACTGCCCATAATTGGTGGAACATATTTACAGGGTCGTAGTCATCTGGGACCAAACTATTAAATTGGTTAATACATCTGATATTGGTAGATTTAGGGGTCATAATAATAATGACAGCTTGGAATTGTTGTATATGCTGCAGGTTGCGAAACATTGCAATAACTCAGCAAGTCACAATTGTAAACATGAATAAAGTAGTAAATGCTGTAAACAGCAATGCTGAAGAAACAAATGCAGTCTTTTCTTTAACAAAAGTTTAGTCGGTTCCCTAAAATAAAATAAGGGGGAACTGTAAGAGTAATATTAATCTGTTCCATTTAGTAGATTTACTGTCTCTTCGAAACTGTTGCTATCGTGATTATTAATATAGAGCAAAATAAAATATAAAGAGTTAACTTAGAAGTAGTACAAATGCTGAAAAATAGTTTAATTAGATATTGGCATCCATGTATAAAGGAGTATGTTATTGAGAAACAGAATATGAAAAACTAGCTGTGTGCAGATGGTGGTTGGAAAATGATTAAAGAGAATGTCACCAAGATAAAAATGTAAAATCAAGGACTGAAAAATCAGCAAGATAATGCAAGAACACCGAGTTCCAAGGACCACAGAGTTTCCAAGGACCAAAGACGATCATAAATTAGAAAAACACAAAGAGAGACGGTTATACATCAGACATGGGGGAAAATCAGTATCAGACTCTGTATAAATATGAGTATGTAAAAATAAGCTTTGGGAATTTGCCATAGAGAGCTGAAAGTATTCACATGCTGTAGAGCTGAAAATAAAATTCTAACAGTAAAGTTGCTAACTGAAACAGTTGGTCTCTGTGCATTTATTGCACTTGGTACAATACCATAACTAAGTAGTTGGTCACAGTGAATAGCTAAATACTATGGTATGCATGTGTGCAAATGCAAGTAACTAAAAAGTAATAACAGCACAATATAATTTTTCAACAGTTACAGAAAAACAATATGTAACTAATCTCACTATATTTTCATGACTGATCTAAAGAATTATTATTCCCTGGTTACTTACTAGAGCAAGGCAAGATGAAGTAGGTGACAAATCTTTCTTTGTTGTGTTACAAAAACAGACTGTCCTGAGACATCAGTCTCACCTAGTATTAAACATTATTTTTAGTGATGGATTACAGAATGACACACATACATCTGGTCATCTGACTTCTGGTTCCCATGCAGCTCCCCCCCCCCATTGCTAGAAACTGCCAGGATTTAGCACCTATGTGTCAATAATGCACAGACACACACACACACACACACACACACACACACACACACACACACACACACAGCCTTGTTAAGATCTGCTGCAGCTCCTGGAAGTCATAAAACAATTTCAAACATCCACTATTCATGATTAGCAATTAGTTCACCCCAGTGACAATGCAGAAAGTTTCCTAGTACATACTTTTTGTCTCTATCTGCATTGAGAACTGTAAGATATCATCTTTATGGCCTAGGCCCAGTAATTTTATTTCTTACTATTTTCCAAAGATTAACCTCTTCTCTTTCAGTATCCTCTGCTAAAACATATTCATTTAAAAAGTTACAATAATACATGCATATTTCTTTTTCTGTCCAGCAGGGCATACAGTTGGTACATTTTTAGTGTAAGCAGCTTTACAAATACATTTTTCAAAACAAGCATCTGCACAAATCAGTTTGATATACAAATGACATACAATTCTTTACAAATTTCCAGCTAGCTGTGCTGGCATATGCTACACATCCACTGCCCTACTTCTTCTGGCATAGCTAGCAATACCTCACACCATCAAAGAAGGGTTAAGAATTCCAGTCCTGTTAGCATATACAGATGACATTATAATAAATGCAAACAAATAAATTTAGATAAAAGAAGAACAATTTCCACAAATGAGTGTCTAGAGGTGATAGGGATGGTTTTAAATAAAAAAATGAAAGCAAAGGGTTACGTAATGTAGTAAAGATAGGGGTATATATTTTACAATTAATGAAATTACTGGTTCAGTGTAAAATTTGGAAATAAAAGATGTAAGTAGAATGTTGTTGTTGTTGTTGTGTCTTTCAGCTTTTCCCAGTTAGGGGTCGCCACAGTGGAACTCCGGTCCACTAATGATTGGCAGTAGATTTTTACGTACCAAGTTGCCAGCTCTGATGCACAACTTTCAGCGAAGGTACGCCCATTCACGCATGTCTCCACACAGAAGACGCTTTAGCTGAGAATTGAACGGCACAACATCTTACTGTGAGGCGACAACGCTACCGCAGCACCACCACCGCAGTAAAAGACAGGTTTATTTCTTTTATTATTTTTTTACTGTTGTATTCTAAAAGATGCAAGTAGAATACAATAGTAAAAAACAATAAAAGAAATAAACCTGTCTTTTCTGGAGAACATATAAATTATCATTCGGAAAAAAAAGCTTATGTAGTAAATAAAGTACTGATAGGAAAACATCATACTTAGCAAGTGAATTTATGTTGCCAACAGTATTTGAAAAGGAATTATTGCAGATATTTTTTTTTCATTTATATGGGGTTCTAGGTTAAACCCAGTAGTAAATAAAGAGGAAGGATGTTTAGGGTTAATTAAACCCATGGTACATGATGCTTCATTAAATTTGTACAAAGTGTTAAAGTGAAGAAATGAAAAAGATGAGCAATTAGTAGTAAAACTGTACAAATATAAGTATAATAAATTTGGGGATATAGTAAAAGAAAGTTAAAGACAAAAGAGCGCATACATTAAGAAATAAGATGTTACAAAAATATTTTTGTGGAAAATAAAAAATTATGATATAGAAAAAGAAAAAAAGTATTGTATAAGAATGTAATGATATATTTTCCCATGGTTTTATATAGTAATGTTTTTATATAGTAATGTTTTATCAGATGAAAAATTCAAAACTATAAAAAAAAACAAATGGTGTAACAGGTAGAATTTCAACATATATTTGTTTGTGTAGACTGGCAATTACATTACCAGTAAAAGGAAATATGCAATAAAAAGAAAAGTGCTAGAATATGTTTACATTTTCAAGAAGAAAAAGAAACTACTGAACATGTGTTTTTGAAATGTAAAAGAGTAAACAAGTTATAGGGAAAAATATGCAATGATTTTTTGAAGATATAAAAGAAGTGGATAAAATAAACATGGATACGATTAAATATGGATATTATAAAAATAGAAGTAAAGAATATGTTAGCAGAATAGATATGTTGTTTTATGTTGTACGGGTTATATGGAATGAAAGAATAAAGTAAATTATGTTTAATGGTAAATAGATTTTGGCAACAATATTAAGTAAAATCAGAAGGTGTTTATGGAAAAATGAGTAGGGGATCTAATGAGGATGAAAAATTAGTATGGCTGTAAGGAAAATTATGAATATGTATAAGCATATTTGTATATCTGTATCTTTGTACATTTGTAAATATTTGTAAATATGTTGTAAACAAGAGTTCTTTTTTATATAAAAAGCTCCCCTATTATTTTTGATAATTGCTGCTGTATCTTTTATACCTGCCTGAACTCCCACAAACTTAAGCAGATGGGACCTGGGTTTAACATCTCATCCAAAAGGAAACACACTCAAGAGAACTGCACCTTTCTTATAGTGCATTGCAATGTCAGCAATCTATTTACCTGCTGTCTAAGTAGACCACACAGTCCTCTGCACCCAAGGCAAGTGTGTTACCTGTTGTACCAATGACATTATTTACACACACACACACACACACACATATATATATATATATATATATATATATATATATATATATATATAATACACACAAAAGCAACTAAAAATTCATTTCCAACATGTATGTATCTGTACTTGCAGGAAATAACCTATTGAATTTTTCTTCTTCTCTTGATTAACAAATCTGCCTGGAATTTCCTGTTTAAACTCTCTACACACATTCTGTCTGCATACTTTTTATTTTAAGGCATTGCTATATTTCCTTGTATATAACTTAATGCTAACCAGATTTCTCAGACATATTGCTACTGCATTCACAAAATACTGTACTTTTGCCTTGTAAATATTCTTGTTGTATATTTCTCTTTCTCTGTTTTTGTACTGTGAATTTTTTTTTATTTATTTTTTTTATTTTTTATTTTTACTAATTACTTTCATGGAGCTTTTCTCCTCGGGTCTCCACTGAAAACGGCAGAACTCCGGTCCGCTAATGATTGGCAGTAGATTTTTACATGCCGAGTTGCCAGCTCTGACACACGACCTTCAACGAAGGTACGCCCATTCACGCATGTCTCCACACAGAAGACGCTCTAGCTGAGAATCGAACAGGACCACCACCGCAGTTAACAAATGTAAAAATAAAATAAATAAATAATACATTCACATATGTATGCACTTGTATATGTATATTGGTAATATACATAATATTTAAGACAACAAAAGTTTGTACACTTGACTCTGTACTATCATATTTACACTACTTACAGCATGTATATAGTCCCCTATGTATTAGTTTTACAACCTTTAGAAATAACTCCACCACACAGGCTCAGTCCCACACACAGCTCTTCCAGCAATATGCTGCAAAACAAAAGCCATAGCTGTAGATTTGGCTAGGCATTCTTTTCACCTTCAAAATAAAAAAAACACTTAACCTGATCTTCCCTCAAGTAACCTCCACTATAAGTCCCAAATAAACAATCCAGCCTCAAGAATCACAAATCTTAAGGCAGAATTTCTGCTCTCTGTAAAAATAATGTTCATGGTTCACATTCTACTTCCAGGATATGACCTTTTATGCAGAAGTAATTTGCAATCATGGTTCTATCTAATACAAATAATTGCATGCTAAATTTCTGTAAGAATTTCAAAGCACAAGACAAATTTGAAAGCATATCCCATAACTTTACCTGCCCTAGTCATGGCTCAGAGATCCAGGAGGAAACAGTTCACTTACACTATTACTCTGGACATAATAAATAAACTAAATTTCAGTATAGTGATGGACAGTTGTGCAAATGTTTATACTTTAGGTCTTGATATCTTTTTTTAAAAATGCATCCTTTGGTGGGGATAATCAAATAAACTCCTTTAGTTTCATGCTTGTATCTTATTGGACACATCTTACCTAAATAAAGCCATGCTCTTATCTATGGGCTTGCACATACTTACATCCTTGATCTAAAGTTGCTACGCTGTGTTGGTTACTAAAACATTATCAGAGTTCAAAGATCATCAATTTTTCATAGTTCAAAGATCACAAAAAGACAGTGTGTAAGCATCTCAACATATTAATGTTGTCAGTAAAAGGCATATAAGTTATAATTAAATAGGTTCACTTTACAACTGTATATAAAAATGAAGCCTTTAAAGTTGACAACACATAACGTGCATTATGGATAAAGAGTGCTAAAACACCTACAATGTAATCCAAGCATAAGTTCAACCTCGGTTCCTTGATTAAATACACACCTTGACTGAATAGCTGCCCATGCTTCATATACAGACATGTGTTGTATAAAAACAGCACAGCATAGCAGAAACAAGTACAGAAACTCCAAATCTGAAAGAAGAAAATTAGTTCATCCAGTATGTCACAACATTTCCTACTGAAACAAGGGAAAAATGCACATCCTTATAACATCTTGATAAAGGTAGGTCTGACAATATCTGAGAGCACAATTCCTTAACAGCACAAAAATGGTTTGGGAGTTGTATATTGTAAATGCACACATACCTCATTCATTTTTATTTATTTAACATTTGTTAACTGGGAGTCAGACTTGGAATGAAGCCAATTTTCAGCAGAGGCCCCGGGAGAAACGCTCCAGAGGCATATCTTTGTAAAGTGGGAGGAAACCGGAGCACCCGGGGGAAACCCACATGAATGCAAGGACTCTGCACAGAAGGCACCGCAGCCGAGAATTGAACCATTGAACCTCTTGCTGTGAGGTGACATTGCTACCGCTGAACCAGTGTACTGTCCATCTGCCCTTCATGATTCATAAACAGGGTAATGCAACCAGGTAAGTCCCTACACATCATCTTACTCACTGTGTAGATACAGTATTTAATGCACTGAGCAGCAATGCTAATTTGCTTCCACCTAGCATCATCAATTTACACCAAACTGCTGTGTACCAGCTGGCCCTACCAGCATTACTTATGTACCAACAGCTGTTGTTTGCACTAAAAACAGAATGATCTTCCTGTTATGCTTGTGTGTAATTCAGCTTTAAATTGCTAAGCAAAAATATCAACATAAACTGTGAGAATAATGTAGTAAAGTACAGTCGTTATAGTAGTCCACTGCCAAAGGTGATACATTCCTCTCTGGTGCAAGTTAACTTGCTACCACAATTCCACACATCAACTATAGTTATGATGCAGGTATGCTCCTGCCAATGGGAGCACTCATCCATATGGTCATAAGCAATGAATTTAGAGTTTTATGAGTCACTACTGCCCATGACAGAGGAGGACTGTGTATGGTTTTGCTGTACAATGGGGAAAGTAACTGTAAAAAAGTAAGCATAATACAAGGAAAAATAAGATTAAGCAGCAAACTGTCATCATCATCTTCTTTTGGCTGTTACCATTAGGGGTCTCCACAGCGGATCATCCGTTTCCATTTCTTCCTGTCCTCTGCATCTTGCTCTGTCACACCAACCACCTGCATGTCCTCTCTCACCACATCCATAAACCTTATCTTAGGCCTTCCTCTTTTCCTGTTACCTGGTAGCTTCATCCTTAGCATCTTTTTTCCCCAATATACTCAGCATCCCTCCTCAGCCCATGTCCAAACCAACGTAATCTTGCCTCTCTGACTTTGTCTCCAAACCTTCCAACCTGGGCTGACCCTCTAATATACTTATTCCTAATCCTGTCCACCCTCGTCACACCCAGGGCAAATCTTAACATCTTTAACTCTGTCGCATCCTGCCTTTTTGTCAATGCCACTGTCTCCAACACATATAACATAGCTGGTCTCACTACCCTCTTGTAGACCTTCCCTTTCACTCCTAAACTGTATGTCCCACATTTTTTCTCCCCTCTAACTTTGTCTGGTGTAAAAAAATCAATTCAGTTAAAATACAAAAACTCAAGATAGCCATGTGTAGGAGTGAATCTGATGTCTCCTCCTTGAACCCAACAATAAGGAAGGACCTCCAAGATTAACTGCAATACATTATACCATTTCACTTTTAAAACTAGACATAGTATACTTCCTTGCAAATGCCCAGTTCTTCTGTGTCTGACATCGCTCTTTCCATATGCATATTGATAACAGGACTCACATACCAATTTTAATATCTATTGCAGCTATTACTTAATCTAAACTGATGTTCTCACTGCAACTAGCACAGTGGCAAATATATGACCCACATGGAGAATGCTGAGAGTAATTTTGCATGTACATGCCTGGCTCAGTGATGTACATGGACAAACCCTGACAACAACCTAAAGAACTCAAGTATGAGTACTAGCTTGGGCTCTTGGCGGGGGTGGGTGGAGGCAATCGTCACTGGTTTATCCAGCTGGGGGGTGGGGCTAATGGTCTGTCTGCAACCAGCAAGTGGAAGCCTGCCAGAAACAAAAAATACAGCCATGAGCAGATGGATTAGGGCATGGCTAGAAAATGTCCAGCTTACTCCTTTAATGATGGTTTCTTTGCTGGTATACGGACAGATTAGGGGGAGTGGTATAACTATGCTACGACAAACTTCTCCATCTTTTGTCCCTGCCTGTGGAGCTGATGGTCTAAATGTGTGAAAGGCACTGAAGCCTTGCACTACTGGAGCACTTTCTGTGTATTTAAACCATGTCTCGGTAACAACACAGATGTCTATTCTACACAGTGAAGAGAGTTAATAGGGTGTGGAATTTTTTGTTTAGTCTCCTAGCACTGAACAGTAACACCTTTAGATTTTTTTTTGGGGGGGGTCTATTTGCTATGTTGGTAGGTTTGTCAATTTGGCATTGCCTAAAAAGGCTGTCAGGAGGTAGAAAGAGTTTTAGCCAAAATTTGGAAGCCTAGGGGAGACAGGTGCAGACCATTCTTTGCAAAGAAATGTGGTCTGTTAACCATGTCCTCCAATGATGATAAATATTGAATCTCCTTAGAAAGACACTTTAACTAAGCCAATTATTGAAGATAATCCTCTTTTGTTCATATTGTGGCATCATCCTTAGTGCATGTAGAATGGTGCTTAATGCAAGGCACATATCTGAATGAGAGACATATTCAGAGACATCAATAATGTCTCTCTTCATATAGTCCAGGGAAGTATGTCTCAAGTCGTTAATGTCTACATGGACTATGACAGAATCATAGTGATATCTGGTGACTTGAGTGCATGAGTAACTTGGAGGATCATTGTTCCAGATGAGCAACTAACTGTTATCTTCTCCTAGTTCAATGTGGTGAGTGGGACATCAGTGTGTCATACAATGGAGTCCCCTATAACAACAGTCTTGGGTAATGTTTTGGCTTGCCATATGGACTTTGCTCTTGGGGCTCCTCTCAGTGTAGGAATATACAGTATGTGGTGTTTAATGTTTCTTTTGGTGAGAGATTTAGAGATTGCTGAGGGTAGGCATTGCCGTTTATAGGCTTAGCAGGTCTTTGAGTTTGAGAAGATTGCTTTTAGTTCTTCAGCATAGGTTGGTCTATGAGTGTGATGGACACTAAGTGTGGTGGATGCTGTGTGTGTGTGTGTGTGTGTGTGTGTGTGTGTGTGTGTGTGTGTGTGTGTGTGTGTGTGTGTGTGTGTGTGTGTGTGTGTGTGTGCGCATTCTTGAAAGCCTTGTTTGTATGTGAAATTTTTGCCATCAGTAAAACTGTGTATGGACATCTCTCGCATACTGCATTTGCTTTTTTTAAGGATTAACTGGTTGTCTGTGAACATAAGATATTTGCTACATTGTCTCATGATGCCCATATCTACTAAGCTGGCTATGGAGACATTTGGAAATTACATATTAATGTAGGGCGGACCTGTCCTTGGGTGATAATAAATTACAGAAGTGTAGGAAAGGGTTTGTAAAAACTGAAATAGGGCAAGTGTGATTCTTATTCACAAAAAATGGAATAAAAACTGCAACTGGGAACTGACATTGTTTTTACCTCTTTTGTAGGAAAAATCATGGAATAACAATAGAAGGGCAGAAAGTGGCAAATAACTGTAGTAAAAATAGCAGCAGCAACAACAAATCTGGAAAAGAAAAGGGACAGTCATATGAAATGCCCTAAAAATAGGAAAGCCATGTGAGAAAACAACAAGAGAGGAATATATATATATTTTTTATTTTATATTATATATTTGTTAACTAGGTAAGCTGTTAGTGTAAGTGCATTACTTCAGTGTAAGGCCTATCTTTAAACAGGCTTACACTGAGGCCAGATTTCAAAAGAGTTGCTCTCAATGTAAGTGGTTACTTACACTGAGAGCAAGTCTTTTGGAATTGGGCCCACAGAGCAGGAAAACAGAGGTGGTAGGAATTAAACTGTATACCCTTGGTTACAAGAAGTAGGTCATTAACAATTTAGAGCCTTAATGCACTGCATTAACTGACTACTTATCAGCAGAAAATAAGTTATACCATTACACAGACAGGTGATATGACTGTACCCCATGTGAAGTATTATGAAGTTTTGAGAAATCCTCACCCAGCATTGGAGGAATCAAGCTGCTTGACAGAGAGCAAATAGATGATGCACAGTTCACACCACAAAACACACGAAGAGAGACTAGGAGAGCTTAATCAGAACAGCTAAGAAGAAGCAGAGGGGAAAATGATAGTAATGTTTAAGAACCTTCAACAAATACACACAAAGTGTATACCATTTTTCAAAAAGAGCTGGATGAGAACAGTGGAAAACAGTTTATAACTTCCTCTCATTTCCTGTTGAGGTATCCACAATGAAGTATTATTTCACATAATGGTTGGTGGATAATTGGAAAAAACTTCCTGAAGAGGAAACGGAGTAAAAAATAAATAAATAAATAAATAAAAGAATTCGAGAAGGCATGACACAAGTAGCAATTCCTATGAAGGTTAGGAGGAAAATTATTAGTCAAGCAGGAGCTACAACGTATCCAGTAGGTAGGAACGTGGACAGACTAAATGTGCAAGATAGTCCTTTGATGTCATAACATTTTATGTTTTTCAGAAATGTTTCCTTCTTTGAGTATGTAGATTCTCTTGATATGCTTCCTCCATACAAATATCACATTTCTTTAGTCACTCTTTATATGGGTGTGATGCCCGTGCCCTGGCCCAGCAATCAAGGAGCCTCAATCCTCATACTAACACCAGAGTCTCATATACGAGGAAAGGATAACAAATACACACAGTAAAGTGCAATTTTCCTTAAGAGCACAGAGAGATCACAGTCAGTCCGGGGCTGGTCGCTCCCTTGCTCCCAAGGTCCCCAGTAAGAGTCCCCACTGGCACAGCTATAGGGTCCAGATCTCAGCCTAGCTGGGCAAGCTAAAATCTCCAGCACCCTCTCTGTCCAACCAGTGCTTCATGTCCCTTCCCAAGTAGCTGACATACACACACTTTGAGATAAGTTTATACAACCACACAGACACTCCTGGGGAAGGCTGGCACAGGTTCTCCAGCTGTGCCCCTTTTACCCAGACTATACGGTAGTACCACTTGCCACCACCCAGCTAATATTTATCAGCTACTCAAAGGCCCTTAAAAGAGTGTCCAATTATTACTGTGCAATATTATTATCCAATTGGTAGTATGACTAATCAGTCAAAGCTTATCTGGAGTGACTTGGACAGTAAAGTCTATAAGTATGCAATGTACTCTAGAGCTTAAATTATCTCTACACAAACCAGGCACAGTTAAAAGGTTTTAAAATATTTAATAATAAATAATTAAAACAACAAGACAATACTTTCTACTACACAGTCAGTGCTAGTCAAGAGTTCAGAGATCACACAGAAATACTTAAAATAAATCAGTAGTATAGTTCTGACATCACAGAAAAACACAGTTTAATATTTATAGCTTCTAGCTATCTACAAGAAAACACACTTCTAAAATAACTTGCATAAGACAACAGGCAGAGTGCAGAGTTGGATGCTCAGACAAAAATGCTTAATGCCTTCTGGTTCTCTATGTTTAAATTGAAACTGCAGTTCTAATAAAACATTACATCATTTCACACTTTCCTGGTGTTCCCAGGCTGACAGAAACTGCATTTACATTATTTTACACGTAGAGCAATAAAAGACATTCACATGTAAATTCTGGTCATTATCTTTAGCCTTAAAACAACAGGCAGGAAGCCTTCATCTAGCCGGACTGGAGCCGACTTGTAAACATCAAAGGCAGTGATGAAATAATTTTAATTTTAAAGGACCAACAAGAAATGCTTGACTTAGCTTTCTTTACAGCAGATGGCAATGTTGCCACATTGTTTTAAGTTCAACATTTCACAACACATTCGTTCATTTAAGAAGCAAGCCTGCATTTCAACATTTCACAGTATTTACAAATGATAGAATTATGTACCAAATTCTATTTGACTAGGCTGGCAGCCTTCACCCATCTCTACCAGTCTTCACAATGGCTTCTTGTACAAACTATACAGTATTATAATAGGTCTTTTAAGTTGGGAAAATAATTTTTCACTATGAGCTAAGTAAGAGATTAGCTTGTTTCTAGCAGCCAAAACAAGAGCTAGGTACACAATCAACATAACAGCTAAGACTAAGTTGCTGTATTTTATTATATATATCAAATGTACACTTATGGTATTGCAAGGTTAAACTAAACACAGCTGGCTCAATGACACAAAGGGATAAATCACCGAGTGTCACTCAGACAACCTGACATTAAATTGCAATTCAAGCACTGGAACAGTTGGCCAAGGAGGGTGACAGTGAATGACACTGACTTTCCCATCCTGAGGGAGAGAGGCAGCTCAGCCCTCTTTGTGGCTGACAACCAGTAGAGGTGAGCACACATCAGTACACTGCAAAATGTACACATCCACCAAGCTGTATGTGAAGCAGCCACTATACACCTATGTACAGACATATGAATGAGTCACATGAGTGCTACTGTGGTATCTAAAAATGTGGAACACAGTCCACTACTAGAAAACTATTCACACACAATGGCTGCCTGGATGATGGCCCCTCTTTTGCTCCACTCCTAGCCCAGCACCATTCATGTACAGATACAGCTGCCACAAGGATAATTTCAGCTGTAGAATTTTGATCCACCCACTGGGTAATATAGAGTGCAGTGCCCAGCTACAAAGAGGAACAAAAAGACAGTGGAAAGAAAGGGAGGTATTGATAGTCAGCAAGCACATAGGACAGACAAGCACACACAGAAAAAGTTTGTCTGAGTAAAACACTTACTTTATTACATGAATCTTGATTTTGATTGACAGTTATCTGACCTTGGCTCTTAGTTATTTATAAAGGGACAGTCAAATCAAAGTTAAAGCTTAATCCTGGATTACCCCACCTCTGACTTGCCTACCTACTTTATCTTCCACTGAGCTGCCAGTCTCTAATAACATACTTCACAAATGGAACCGAAGAGTTATTCCAGACTGTGCCTGTGAAGTAGGATAACAAATGTGCAGTCCATTAGTATTGCCTATTACTGTACACGCCAGAGCTCCATCCTGTCCTCATGCTGTTTGACTACTTTTAGCTGCATTTATCATTTTACAGGCACATCCTCTGCGTGTGAGTTCTGTTAAATTAGCATACATTTTTATTTGGAATCTAAAGAGTTCTGAAAAGATGTATATAATTAAATGTTCATAACGGAGTACAAAATCTGTTACACTTTTCTTTACTGTTTTACCAGTTATTTCTGATTTCCTTTTCATTTATTTCTACAACATAGAAACACTCTTTCAAGTAATCCAGAATGTGCATCTTCTTTCTGTTTGGAGAATTTATTAATGTACATCTCATTAACACTTTTATAAAAATGATAAAAATTCAAATGAATTGCACTGCGCAATCTATCACATTATAACCCTAAAGAATGGTTGGAAAAAAGCTGCAAGGATGTGTTCTATATGCCTAGATCATAGTTGTTTGTGGTAGTGGCATCCTTAGAAACATATTTAAAGGCACACTGCCCCGACATTATCTTCCTATTTCTTGACTGTTAATATTTGGAGGTTTCAAATCCTACTTACCAACATTTCCACCTACCCATCTAAACTAACAATCACCCAATATAACGCATGTTCTAGAGCCCATTTTATGGTTTCCTGACATTTTTATTGTGCCCATGTTTTTAATAAGGAAAAACACAGCAGATTGATGTACAGTCACAGGCCGTGTGACAGCTGCTCATGGTTATGCAGTACATGTCAGACAGCAATGAATGGAATAACCATGTGCAGAACACACTGTGATACTGAATGTAAACCTGCAACCAGTCTTATGAAACACCATTAATAACCTATTTGTTGTTCTTTCAGCTTGTTATCCATTTTCCTGATAGCTGTTTTATGGTAGGGCACTTGACACTAACTTTAATTTTTGACAATCTGAAAACAGGAACAGAATAGCCAATAAGTATTACTTGCAGGGATCATACAAGAAGGACCTCAGCACCAGTTTCACAGAAAAAAAATCATGTTTACTGGATTTCATCTCCTTCCTAAAATCCCACTGATTGTAGCACTTATGAAATATTGCTTATGCCCCCTTTCTTTGCTGTCCACTGCTTTTTAAAGTGTGTGCACAGAACTTCCTATCTGTCTTTAAGGAAAGTGGACTTTCTTTAGAAATCTGACTGGGGCAGAACCCACTAAAGCACTAGGTAAAGAAAACTGTATTATAAGGAACAAATACTTTTATCAGTACATCTTGAATGTTGGCTTAATCAGCACCACTTGTAAAATAAAGATGGCACAGGAACAAGTAAGCTACTGAAATATACAGAGGCTAGCAGATAATGTTTGGTACACATTTAAATGCAAAGCAGCAAATAAAAGTATGTAAACAGGAATAATATTTTTAGTACAAAGCTGCCTGCATTGCTTTGTCTGTATAGTATGCCTACTACTTATTAGTACCTCTATGCTGTGCCTGAGTTTATCTTGCAATAACTGCTATACTGCTAAGCCATCTTTCTAATTTAAGCTGAGGAGACAATGATGACTGTTTAGGTTATACATGCCTGGAAGAGAAGTCAAAAAAATAATTGGAAACAAAAGCTAACTAATTAAAAAAATCTTCTTGTTTTCTGATAAAGATTTTCTTTCCTAAGATGGTGACAAAGCAGCTAAGTGTTTTTACTGTTATTTTATTTGTGAAGTAAAGCTGGGCCAGAGGTCAGGAAGAGTATATGTGAATGGAATAATGGAAACAGTGAACACTTTCATGGAGAGTATAAGTGGAGGGCAAATAGATTAAAAACGGAGAATAGTGAGTAGTCGCTTTGAGGTACATCGGGTGAAATCTGTTATTGTGATGTTACATATCTGACATTTAATGAAGTTCAAAAACTGTGTTACTTATTGCAGACCCTTCTTGTGTAAGAAGTATACCACTGAGATGATGCATTCTGTATATGCTTGCAGAGATTTAATCAATATGTAATGTCTTTTTTCCCCTCAAATAATTGTTTATTTTCCAAATAATATAATGTTTAACAATACAATCATCAATAAACAAGTATTATGAACCTTTATATATACTATGTACAACTGGCCTGAATAAAGGAGGGAAAAAAATGTATAAAATATATGAAATTAGTAAAATATGCAATGTCTTAAATAACAGGAAGAATATTATACAAGCAATATCATTAAATATAACTAAGATTCATTTTTTACAAATGTAAATACTAAAAAAGTTAGTCCAGCTGGGCAATGCAAGACACATTTTCAGCAGAGTACAGAGGAGAAAAGCTCCAGCAAATTTCTATTGAAATGATTACAGTAAATGTATGAACAACACAAAACATCATATGGGTTAGCTTTACAGCGGGATCCAAAGAGAAATGATCCAGCAAATTAACATTTAACATTAAAACAATAACAGTGAATGTATAAGTAACATAAAACATCATATGGTAACAATAAGCAGAAAAAATAATTAATTCATTGGTTAAAAATAAGGAAATAATAACATGAATAAAAATAAAAAAGTGAGACCTTAATTTTGCATATGAAGTATAAAAAGAGAGAAAGAGGCAATATAGACTAGATGAAAGAGAACGACAGATTATATGAGAGATGGATTATACAATGAGTGAATAGATCATAGCCTGGGAAGGAGAGAAAATACGCAAACATACCATAATAGTAGATGTTCAGATGATCACATCTACAGTAACCCAAGCTATATGGGTTATATCCTGCACAGGATATAAGAGCTGGCCAGCTTCTAAAGCTTCAGGGCACCTTCCACATACCTAAACCATTAGTCAGCTTGAGATGAGTTGACTAAAAAACAGGTTTGGGTACCAAGACCTTCAGAGCTAAAAACATTGTTAGGAACAAAAAAAAGTCCATACCCTGGCTGTAAAAACACTCTAAAAAATAAATAAGGGGGTGGAGGGAGGGATGGAGGGAGTGATTACTGCAACAGTGATCATTCGGACATCTACTGTTATAGCAAGTTTACTTACACAGCTGTACTATGTTTCTCATACTGATTGCTGCTAGAGTAGCCTAAGCTATATGGGTACATTACTGTAGCTTTAGAATAACTAAGAGTTGGAAGAAGAAGGGCCCAGAAGCCCATGGAGAATGGTCTTAGCAAAGCCTGATCTAAACTTGGAGAAGGAATCTAGCTTCTAGTGTTTTGTAAAAGTATGTACAGAGGACTAAGTTGCTGCTTCTAGAGTCCAACTCTTTCCAAAAAGGCACAGATGGAGCTAAGGACCTGGTAGTCCTATATTTAGACCCTGCCTGGAATAGTTTTGTTGTGTGTGGGGGGGGGGGGGATAAAGAAAGTAACAGCCTGAGACAATAATTTGAAAATAGTCTGCTTTAACACAGGTTTTTCCTTCTTCTTGAAATGATCAACTGATTGTAAATTATGAAAAATTCTGTTTTTCAGGATAGTACTGGAGTTATCTGTGGACATCCAATGTATAAAGTATTCTTTCTCCCTCATTTGGGGGTACAGGGAAGAACACAGTGAGATGGACAGTGTAGCTTAAAGGAAACTTAAATACCACTTTAGGCATAAAATAAGGATTAGTTCTTAAGGAAACCCTGTCTCTGAAGAAAATGAGATAGTGTTTACCCACAATAAGAGCTGGCAACTCTGATACTGTTCTTCCAGAGGTCAGAGCAATCCATAAAACTGTTTTCCATGTTAAGAACATCATGTCAGCCAGTTTAGCTGATTCAACTGGAGCAAGTGGTAGCTTCTCTAACACAAAATTAAGAACCCAAGGAGTAGCCAACAGTTTTTGCTGAGGTCTCTTATGCAATACCTCTTTCAAAAACATTTTGACATTGGAATGCCTTGAAAGAGTGGGATCCATGGGAAATTAAAAGGAAAATCTGTTTTTTTTTTCACTCTATCTTTATTTCCTGACCTATTGTAATACCTCAAAATCAGTCTAAGTGCTTTATTTGTAATTTTAGCCCATTTTCCACAACATGGCTACCAATGGGGCTTGATGTAGCAATGTGATCTTGTCCTCCCTCAACCCTTTCTCTTTCCCATATGGTCATAAGTTGTACTCTGCAGTCATAAGCAATGAATTTAAAGTTTTTATGAGTCTCTACTGCCCATGACACAGGAGAACTGTGTATGGTTTTGCTGCACAATGGGGAAAGTAACTGTAAAAAAGTAAGCATAATCACCCTCATTTATGTTTGGCTCAGACCTTGTTTTACACTATACTTAGAAGTTATCCAGCTACAGCTAGAAAAGTAGCTAAATTGCAGGCCTTTGTTCAGGGTTTTCTTTTGTAGTCCAAGAGGAATTGATCCTGCAAGGGTCTCTCAGTGCAGTGACAGTTTTAACACCTCAGAAGTAGTGTGGGGGAGGGGACTGTCAATTCATCAAACTACAAAATAAAACCCTGAACAAAGGCCTGCAATTTAGCTACTTTTCTGGCTGTAGCAGGATAACTTCTAAGTATAGTATAAAACAAGGACTGAGGGTGATTCAAGCTAGAAAAGAAGCAGTCCTTTTACAGAAGGTAAAGAAGATAACAGTGGCTCACACAAATCCCATTATATGTCAGTGGTATGGGGATTTACAGTTACTTTCTTATGACTGGCATGAGTCATACAAAGCATTATGGGAAAGAAAAAGGATTGAGGGAGAACAAGATCACATTGATATATCAAGCCCCATTTGTAGCCAGGTTGTGGAAAACGGGCTAAAATTACAAATAATGCACAAAGAGTGATTTTGATATGTTAAAATAGGTCAGGAAACAAACACAGAGTGAAAAAAACAGATTTTTTTAGTTCTAGGGTGGGGTTTTCCTTTAAGATGGAAGACAAATGAACCTTGATAGAAGAATAAGACAGGCCATGGGTAAGTAATTCACAACAAATATTGTAAAACCAGAGAAACGCTACCCCTGAATGGGTGCTGGGAATGTTGTTGGCACCAACTAGAAAACCTTTTCTATTAGCTAATACATGATTGTCTTATAGCAGGCTTTCTTGCCTCCATTAGTATCTTCTGTGTATCCTCAGTAAATGGGTGTCTAAAAGATATTAAGATCCTATCATCCAGGCAGTACGTTCAAGTTGTTTTGGATCAGGATGTATCAAACATCCCTGTTCTTGTGTAAGTAGATCTGATCTATTAGGAAGCTTGTGGTAATTACCCTTAGCCAATTCTCAAAAAGGGAGAATTGCTGTTGCCTGGACCTGAAGGGAGTCATCACAATGATCTTGAGGGATTCCTTCAGAAGTTCATAGGTTCATAGGTTCATACTAGGCTATCTGCCCGAGGGCATTTACAAGCCTAGCCCATAGTTTTGTGGCTTACGCCACCCCTTTAGTTTGGAGAAACTATGCCCATTATTTTGCTGTGCCTCTGTCGAACAGTGACACTGAGGTAATCCCTGGGGTATATCTGTGATCTCCCATCCATTGGTCAAGATTCCTCTTGAACAAGGCCAGCGAGGTGCTCTGCCTCACATATACCGGGATTTTGTTCCACAGCATAGGGAGTCTTTGGGTGATGAATCTATCCCTCCAGCACGTCCTATTAATAACCGTGTCGAGGTTTAAGTCTCCCGCCCTTGTGGCTCTGAGGGATCTAGATTTTTTGAGGTGAAGCATGTTCATCAAATCTGGGTTTGACATGGCCTTGTATGTCAGGCACAGGTCACCTCTGAGCAAGTGGTAAGCAACTGAACAGAGCTGGAGTTCTTTCAGTCGGGCAGCATAAGACAGATTTTTGAGACCCTTTATCCTTTTGGTGAGGACCTTTTGTGGCCTCTCCAGCTGCTGCAAGTGTCGGGTCAGATACATTCTGAATGGGGCATTGTACTCAATCATTGGTCTGATGAGTGATGAGTATAGGGAGACTATGACCTCCCTTGATCTAGATGTGAATCCCTTCATGATAAGGTGGGCAATGTAGAAGGTCTTCCTAACTACTTTAGCAATATGAGTGTCGAATGAAAGGCTACTGTCAACCTGGGTCCCCAGGTCCCTGATAACTTCTTCTGTGCTCAGTGGATTGCCACCTATATGATAGCTAGGGGTAACCTTGTTTTTCCCGAAGGGTATGACTATGCATTTCTTGGCATTTAACTTTAGGCCATGGCTCTGGCACCAGTTATCCATTTCTGTGAGACCCTTCTGAAGGATATCTGTGTCAGATGTGTTTTCGACTACGGCGCCCAGTTTGCAGTCATCTGCAAACTTTGTCAGCCATAACCCTCCTGTGTTTGCTTGTACTTCAGAAAAGTAGATGCCAAACAAGAGTGGGCCCAGGACTGAGCCCTGTTGGACACCACTTGTGACAGGCTTTGAGTCTGACATGGCGCCAGCAACTCTGACCCTGTGGGTTCTGTCACTCAGCCAGTTTGCAACCCATCTTGTGATGTATGGGTTTACATTTAAGCTGATGAGTTTTTCAATGATACCTGAGTGGGGTATTGTATCGAAGGCCTTCGCCAGGTCGAGGTAGGCTGTATGGACTGTCTTTCCCTCATCAATGGCCTTGGTGACTGTTTCGAAAAAGTCAACCAAGTTTAAAAGGCATGATCTGCCTTTGACAAAGCCAAACTGGGTTGGATCCAAAGTCTGCAAATTCCCTATGTCTTTATTTATGAGATCCATTATGATCCTCTCCATGGCTTTGCAGATAAGGCTTGTCAAGCTAATGGGATGGTAATTTCCAGGGTCGGTGGAGGCACCGCCTTTGTGAAGTGGGACCACAGTCGTTGTGCGCCACTCCCTGGGTACGTATCCAGAGGTGAGACTAAGATTAAACAGCTGTCCTAACTGTGGGTTTAATTCCTCATTGAGTTAGTGGAGCACACAGCCGGGGACACCATCAGGTCCCATGGATGCTGTGTTTTTTGCCTTGGAGAGAGCAGTTCTCACCTGGGCGTTTGAGATGTTTGGGGGGCTACAATCGTTTGGTATAGATATCTCTCCTTTTGGGGGGGGGGAGAAGTTTGCACTGAACCTGTCAGCCAGTATGTTGGCAATGTCTGTAGGATCAGTAATCTTCACATCATTTTGAACTAATTCTGAGCATATCTGGGAGTTTCCTCCCAGGTTTCTAACATAGCTAAAGAAGGCCTTATGATTGTCTTTTGAGTCCTTAGCTATTTTTCTCTCAAAATTTGCTTTGGATGATTTTATGAGAGCTCTTAGCTTTTTACTTATAGTGATCAGCAGTGTCTTACCTTTTAAGGATTTTGCTCTATCTTGTAGTAGCTTCCTCCTTTTGTTGTAGAGTTTGTTTATGGCTGGGGTCCACCAGACTGGACGCTTGCCTTTGGTACAAAGAGTCTTTGTTTTGCTTGGGATTGCCTGATCCATGCAGTCCTGCAGGTGCTGATAGAAGGCATTTGTAAGTGATTCAGCGGCTTGAGTAATGTTTACCGCCGGCTCGGGGGCCTTAAAGGAGACCACACTAGTCTTTAGAAGTTTAAAGTCGGCTTTCGAGAAGTTCTTTACTGTGGTCTTTTTTATTTCAGGTGGGGGCGGGATGAGGACCTCCAGCGAGATTAGTTTGTGATCTGATCTCACCAGTGAGGGGTATACTTCCGGTGTTGAACATTGTGCTCCCATGTTCGTGATGATGAGATCAAGTATGTTTTCTCCTCTTGTGGGGATGGTGACTAGTTGTTCCATGGCATTTGAGTTTATGAATTCCAGGAACTTTTGGGCTAGAGTGTTTGGGCTTGAGTAGTGTTCCCAGTCTATATTAGGGTAATTGAAGTCACCTAGTATGATGGTGTTCGGAGATACATTTATCCTCTCCAGTGTTTTCAGGAAAGCCATGTGAGGTTCCTGAGAAGTACCCTGGATATCTGTGGAATGAATGGAAAAGTATGCAGGAACATTCCTGTCTAAAGAAAAAAAATATCATCTGTCTTCCAGGCCTTTTTGCATGTAGTCCTGAAGCAGAATTTTGTCAGCTGATTGTTTACAGAGGAGGCAAAATGGTCTTCTTCAGGAACACCCCACAGAAAAATCAAATCTTGGAAGATCCTCTGATCTAATTTCCATTTGAGAGGGTCTGCCTTTCTCCTTCTTAGCTTTTCTGCCAAACAGTTTTGCTTTGATGAAATGTAAGAAGTCTGCAAAGTGAGATTGTGCTGTAAAACTATAAACCATGCTAATATGCATGGGTTAAGACCTGGTTCATCTTTGCTTGTTTATGTACCACATCACTGTGGTATTTTCAGTAACACCTTGAAGTTGCTCTGGGGACCAAAGGTGATTTACACAGTTGAGTGCCTTGATAAGGGCAAGTGGCTCTTTTATATTTATGTGCTTGTGTCTGTCTTTGGTGTCCAAGATACTATGCACTGTTATCCTCCTTAACACTGCTTCCCAAGTAAAGTCTGAGGAGTCTGTGGTGACGGACTGCTTTGGAGCAGGAGGGGAGAAGAGGAGACCTGGATTCAGGGATATCCGATGTCTCCACCAAGTGATTTCTCTTCTCACAAATCCCAGAAACTGAACTTTAAAGATAATGGGTGTTGGTGCTGGGACCAAAGAGACTTCAGATACCTTTGTATCTCTTTCATGTGAAGTTTTGCCACAGGTATCATGAGACTTGTAGATGCCATGATACCCAGAATCCTAAGGTATTCCCAGCAATGACAAAAGTCTGAGTGGAAAATCCCTGGAAAAGATCTAAATAGAAATCTATTTTTTTCCTGTGGAAGAAAAGCTCTTTGCACTGAGGTAACTAGCAAATCATATCAGGAACACAAAACTATGTGATGGAGTGAAAAAGATATTTAAATCTTTGTCTTTGAATCCCAGCCTGCATAAGAGATATCTCACCCAAGTGAGAGATTCCTGAAACTTTGAAAAAGACTCTGCAAAGATAAGCAAGTCATTTAAATATGGAAATGTGTATACTCTGTAGCGTGTAATGGACTATAACTGGAGCTAGACACTTTGTAAATAATCTTGGAGCACTGGATAGCCAAAGGGCAAGGAAAAGAAATGATAATTTGATCCAGACACACAAAACCTTAAGAAACATCTGAACTCTGGATGGATAGGAATATGACACGCATCTTTCAAATTTAAGGTCACCAAAAACCTCAAGTGAGGAAGAAGGGATAATAGGACGTGAAGTGAAAGTATTTTGAGCTTGCGTGCTATCGCAAACTGGTTTAATAAAGAAAGGTCAAGAACTGGTCTCCAGTCATTTTCTTTCTTTGGCAGCATAAGCATTCTTGAATAAAAAACTTCTTCCCAACTGGGAAGGAAGAATTATTTCTATTACCACCTGAGAAAGCATGTACTGTAGGACAGGAGGGGAACAGAGGAGTTTGGTCTGGTGGATGTGGAATATTTCACTGGAAAGGAGGTATTTTTCGTACTGTAGGACAGGAGGGGAACAGAGGAGTTTGGTCTGGTGGATGTGGAATATTTCCATGGAAAGGAGGCATTTTTCTCACTGCCATCAATAACTCTGTTGAATCAGTCTCAGAAACCATTTGTCTGAAACAATCTGTTGCCAGAGACAGAAATGGAGATTCAGCCTTTCTGGAAGGGATAAGGCACTGTCAGGATCGGAGGTGGGGGCGGGGGGGGCAAGGTTCCCTTTACAGTCATTCTGATTTACTTAACTATCCTTTGTTCTGGGGGGTCCTGCTTTATTGTTATAACCTCCCTGCCAATGTTTTGCATTTTGCTGAGACTGGTTTATTTCTTGACAAAACACGACAATGGAGCTGAAAATCCCTGGAAACATTTAGAGAAGGGGGAATGAAAATCTGAGAGATTCCTTGTATCAACTTATCCCTCTCATCACATTTTTGATAACCTCTGCAGCAGATGATACAAAAGACAAATGTCTATCCAAAGGTGAATTTAAAGTCTCATTTTTTACATCTTCGGGGAGGTTCAGAGAATGCAGTCAGGCAAACCTCCTCAACAAAGTACCAGAGGCAATGGCCCTGGATGTTGTATTTACGGAGTCATAAACACACTTTAAACAATGATTAGTGACTTGAGAAACAGAAGAAACTAAAATACACAAAGCGATCTTTTCCTTACAGGATGAAACTGCAGATAAAACATCCCTCATACCTTCACAATTAGAATAAACTTTAACATATGAGCCTGACAATTCAAAATTCTAAAGATTAAAGTTGCAGAAACATACACTTTTTTCCCAAATATATCAATTGTTTTGCCACTCTTGTCAGAGGAGGAAGGATTAGAATCAATAAAATGCTAGACAGACTGGATTTAAAAAAATTTAGCTGCTGGATCAGGTCTGGCAGATGTGTACAGAAATGTTAAAGAGTGAGGAACTTTGTACCTTCTATCTGCTTGCTTGGGTGCAGCAGGCTGGCTATTAGGAAAACCACAGGCTGTGACAAACATATCCACCAGTGATGTTAGCAATGAATGGGAGGATGTTCTGGAATTCCAGTTGTAACATTTCATAGTATTTTCTGAGGGACTGAAAAAAACCTCACTATCTAACCCCCGAAAACACTGGAACATTCTAGAAATTGTTTCAGACAGAAAGAGAATTTGTGACAGGGAGATTCGGATAACTTAACGTCCTCTGAGTTTAAATCAAAATTCTGAGAAGAAAGATTGTTATCTGTCCCATCACATTCATCTCTAGATTCAATTTCTTGATTCTCTTCAGGAAAAGAGGAGCCCCTTTTTCTCTTACCAGAAACCACCTAATAAGAATGATCAGTAGCAGTGCAACACCCTGAGCCACACTTAATAAACTACTCCTGTCCAGTGAAACTGGAGAAGGAGGAGATATGTTTGGTTTTCTGTTTTCTTTTTGACAGAAAAGTTATTAATGCCACCAACAGTTTCCCAATGGATGGGCACAACATTTTGGCTAAGCAGGGGTACATTCCCTGCCCCTTTTCCCAACAACAACAAAAATGTCTGCCCCTTACCCATAGGAGGAGCTCAGCAGCTGTAGAGGATATGGCTAACCCCAGGTCCATAGTGGCTGTATGAGCCACACCAGAGGGATATGAGGAAAAAGATGAGTGGTCTGAGGAACCAGCTTTGGTCATAGCAGAGTCTACCCTCCTCTGGCTGAAGCAAATTGCTAGCCTGCTGTGGTGGCAAATACTATTTGTTTAATTTTTGCCTTTTGTTTTTCTGGCTAGAAGATGGACCAGTAGTGTGTTCCATGGTCAAGCCAAAAATGGTGCTTCTTTCCCAAGGAAACTAAGTAGCACAAGCTGGCTAAGCTGAAAAAGTAATAAAAAGTCACTTTTCCCAATAAAAACAGTAAAAAACACTCTAATACACTTTACCAGTTCCAAAAGTAATTTAAACAATTTCTCCAAAGAAAAAGGGTATTAGAAAATTTAAATCAACTTTTAAACTGTCAAACACCAAAGTGCACTCCAGTTTAGAAATGCACCAGAGTTGCACGACAGTCAATAAAAACACATATTCCTAGCTTAAAATGTACTTTCCTCAACAGGAAAGTATATTTAAACATTAAAATTATACAATGACCCCCCCATTAATATTCCAAAACGTGACCGCTGATTGGTTAGTGTGCCCATTGTAAATCAGACTTATACTAATGGAAAAAGGTCCGGTCACCTGGACTTTTTCCATTAGTATAAGTCTTTACTTTTTTTTGTGTTAGGCAGCAATGGAGAACAGAAGAGCTCCATTGCTGTAATCTCGCTATATTAAACGAGTTTAACATAGCGAGATAGCTTAAAAAAAAGCAACTGAGATGTTCCTTTCTCTGTTGCTTTTTTTAAAGATGTCTCGCTATGTTAAACTTGTTTAACATAGCGAGACAGCTTTAAAAAAGGGGAACGGAGATCTTCCTTTCTCCATTGCTTTTTTTAAAGTTATCTCGCTATGTTAAACTCGTTTAACATAGGAAGACAACTTTAAAAAAGCAACAGAGATCTTCCTTTCTTCATTGCTTCCTCTACACACAGCTCTGATGTACTGCGTAAGCATATGCAGTACATCAGAACTGCTCCAGGATACCAGACAGCTGCTTAAGGGCAGCACAGAGGCATTCTACAATGCCATTATTTAAGAAAAGTAAGTATTTTTTTTTTAAATAATGTCATTGTATAATAGCAATAACCCACTTCTGGGTGTGGGTAATGCTGGATTTACCCACTGTTGTCTTTGGCCACTCGGGCTTCGCCATCGTGACCAAACCACACCAACCGTTGGTAAAGCCAGCATTACCCACACCCAGGTGTGGGTTATTGCTTAAATAATATATGGAAGCTTTTTCCCCCAAAGTGAACTTACCTGCTCAGCAATAGAACAGCACAAGCCAAACATCAATCCTCAAAAGCCCATAGAGGAGCACTCTTTTCAGTGGTAAGAAATCTCTGAAGGGCTTAGTGCCCAAGCCTGTCTTTTAATCAGATCAGCTTGAGCTGACTAATGATTTGAGCATGTGGAAGGTGCCCTGAAGCTTTGGAAGCTGGCCAGCCATTATATTGGCAACCATTTGAAATGTCAGGACCCAAGTCAGAAATGCCATTTCTTGGATTATTCATTTTCTCTGAGGTATGGCAATCACAGAGTTGGTATATTTATGTTTGCAGGTTAGGGGGGGCTTTCCCCAAATGGTAGGGTGCAGGGGGGGCTTGCCCCCTGCATAAGGAAGTTTAAAGAAGAAGAGTGATTTTTGAGTTTTACTCTTCTACTGTGTTTTTTGTCTTTTTTTTTTGTCTTGTTAGCACTCTGCATTTCGAGTACCAGCATTTCAATAGGGAGCCATTATAGCCAATGCAGGCTATAACCCACATAGCTTAGGCTACAGCAGCAGGGATCAATACAAAGAACATTTATGGGTGAGTTTATAAGGAACTGGAGTAGATTAAATTAAAGTATTAACAGCATAAGATGATAAAAATAATGTGAGATCGAGAATAAGGGGTAGGTACAAGGGAAGGAAGAAGTTGGAGGGTAAGAGAAGAGAAGAGAGTTTGCACAGTAGAGAGGGGAAGGAGAATTTGGAAGGAGAATTGAAATGGGTCTTTATGGAATGAGTGGAAATAAAGGATTGAAGAGATAAAAAAGGACAGAAAGAGATAGATAATGATGTGTGGATGACAAGATCAAAGAATGGATAGGAAAGAGAAGGGTGGCAGAAGAGTGAAAGAAGAGGAAGAAGTGTGAAAAGGATGCAATTGAGAGGTAGGGCAAATAAATTAATAAAGAAAAGTGGGGAAGAATTGTTAAAAGTAGAAAGATATGAGAAGAACTAAATACTGAAGTTTAGAATGGAGGCTTATAAGAAACAAGATATTGTGAATGGTAACAAGTGAAGTTTGGAGTGCACGGTAAAAGTAAATAGTCAACTCATTCAAGAAAGGCAAAGTTTGTATGTTGAGGGAATTAATGAAAGAGTGTAGAAGAAAAATGGGGAGATGTACTTAGGGAAGTGAGTACAAACAAAAGAGTTATAGGAATAATCCCCCAGATTTATGAAGACCTTTATAGCATGCAGGATTAGTTTAAGAGCTATTTCTGGCAATATGGCCGACGTGCGATCCAGGAACGAGCTCCCGGGAAGTGCATGTGATCTCTTAGGTTAATCCTGCATGGACCGAGCTCCTGTATGCAAGTCACCCTCATTTGCAAGTGAAAATCATGCAAATGAGGGTAATATGTGGTCCAGGAAGCTGGCAACCGTCCGTGCAGGACGAGTGCAGTGTGCAGAAATGTACACGGTTAGTAACCGAGCACAGTTCTGCAATCTACAAAGCGGAGCTATGACAGCTCCAAATAAAGGCTGCATATCATTGAGGAAGCATGCCAATGTCCAAGTAGAAGGCCATTGGCATTGCAAAATGTAAAAAAACAAAATAATAAACGTTTAATTTTCTTTTCTCCGAGCTCGCCTCGTTAAGCATAGGGCAGCGACGCGCAAATGGGATCAGGTGGAAATTAATAAAAGAAACCTAAAATAAGCATTCTAACTAAAATCAGTATTCTGCCATGCAAGTCAATGGCAGTCAGAAGACAACCTGGCCAGTCAGTAATGGTTGCTAAGGGGGGATGCTCAGTGTGGGGCATGTAACTATGCATTAGCAGTCAATCCTATGCAAATGAGGGAAGGGTTAGTGAATCCCAGAATTTCCCAGGGTGTGAGGCAGGTCCCAAGAGTGTAAGAGTATTAATAGCTGGGTGCAAGACTACGATATAGGTGACATCATGGGGGTGTGTGTCAGGCATACATTAAGTGGATTGGAGACCTGTGGCTCGGGATTACTCCTAGCATAGCACAACTAAGCTAGGGGTGTGTCTAAACCTGTCTAGCACTCCTTACAAAGTGTAAGCGGGTGTGCGTGCCGCGCACCAGGTTGTACAGGAAGGAAAAGGAAGTTAAACCAGGAAAAAGCAGCTCTGTGCACATTTGAGCACTCTGTTCGCACAGCGCACACACGGGCCTAAACAGGGAGGCAATGGGAAGGGAAAACAGCAGTAGGAAGGTAATCAAGGAGAACTAGCTGAGCTGACAGGTGAAATGTATCAGACAGCCAATCACACAGGCAGCAGCCCAGTGCACCACTATAAACTATGCAAACACCTTTCCCCCTTGTTATTCCCAATAACTCTGCACCACCGGTGTATACAAACAGGGAAATTTTAGAAAATGAAAGCAAGAGAAATAATGTTAGGGGCTGATTTTGCTATCATAAACCAGCATGTGCAAGAGGCTGAGGGTGGTGAGGATGTGAATGCTGCTGAGCAATGCACAGTGAGGAGACGGAGAAGAGTGTACAGACCCAGGGTAACCTACCAAGGTCTGCATGAGCTGGAGATAGTGGAGCGCTATAGGGTGGACAGTGACCTCCTACAGCAGACTGTTGAGCTGTGCCGGCCACATCTCACACACAGAACTAACAGAGGGGAACCCATCCCAGTGGATACCAAGGTATGTGTAGGCCAACGTATACTAGCTACAGGTACCGTCCAAAGGCCAACTGGGGATATCACAGGCATCAGCATCCAGGGTACTCCACCAGTTCCTGGATGCCATGTCAGCACATGTTGGGGAGCACGTATACCTCCCCATCACCCATGAGGCGTTGGCCAGCAATATGCGTCTTTCCCATCAAATAGCAGAATGCCCCGAGGTAGTGGGTGCAATAGACTGCACATACATATGCATCAAAGCACCACCCGGTGTGCAGGGTCGGGTCTACATCAACCGCCAGGGCTTCTCCTCCATCAACTGCCAGGTCGTATGCGATGCCCAGGGCATAATAATGAATGTGTGTGCTGACTGCCCTGGAAGTTACCACAATTTCCACATCTGGCATCTGACGCAGCTGTACCACAGATTTGTCAATGAGGACATCCCCGAAGGTCACCTAGTGGGGGATGCTGGATATGCACTGGAGCCATGGCTGATGACACCCATCAGAAATGCACACACACCCGAACAAAAACTCCATATCGAGGCATACACACAAACACAAATCATAATAGAGCATGTGTTTGGGATGCTGAAATCATGGTTCCGGTGCCTGGACACATCTGGTGGAGCCTTGCAGTACTCACCAACTACATGTACCCAAATTGTCCTTGTATGTGCCATGCTACACAATATGATCCTGCGGAAACAGCTGCAGCAGGAACAGCATGGGGGAGGGCCACACAGCCCCCCACCATTACCAAGGCCTGCACAGGCACAGAGTGACTCAGAGGAGGAACAACCTGAGCCTGCCCCAGTAGGCAGAAGGAGGCGTGCCCAGTATGCCCTAGCCCTGGCAAAGAGGCAACGTATAGCACATGCACTGACACAGTAGGGACACAGGGAATGTCACCTCTCTCCAACTTGCACATACAGTAAAAGGGATGCCAAACATGACACTACCTGTGCTCAACCATGTATAGGAAGTGTACTATGTGCATCCAACATAGGCAGCCCTGCAGCACCACCCTCAATACTGGGACACCCACAAGGTAAGTGACTCACACATGCCAGTTGAGGGGGGCACATACACAACAACTGTTACAGTCAGCAGGATAGGTGTAGACAAACACAAACAAATGCTGCACTATGGCCCCTGAATGAGCCCTATGTGTAAACCCCCCCCAGGCTTACACAGACAGACTACAGCAGGCCAGGCAGTTGGATGGAAGATGTGAAGGCTAGGAAGTCTGAAACCAATATGTAGGCAGTGAAAGCCAGGATCTGTAGTACACTGTTATGCCTCTAGCCAGCACAAGAGGCAAGACTACAGACTGAAATGGAGTACCCGACACACCAGTACAGTCCTAGCAAATGTGTAGAAGTGTCAAGTGTGCCCCCCATCCTACATACACTAATATTAACAGTCAGGTGTGCCCCCCCCACTCCTGTGTAGAAATGTAGAAACAGTCAGGTCCCCCCCTGCTATGCAGAAATGTAGCAATAGTACAAGCCAAATGACCAATGGATACCCTGAAGACACAGCATACTACCTGTCGGCGTACAACACAAAGGCCAGCACTGCAGTACAACCAACCTGGACATGCTCCACACATGCAATACAGATCGCCATACTGGGCATGCTCACACACTTAGAAGAATAAAGGCAATGTCAGTCAACAACATACTGAAAGGTCATACTGGGCATCCCCACACACTTAAACACATGAAGGCCATGTCTGCAAACACCAGTGGACCAGACATATCTGGCAGTTGCAGTTCTTAGTGCAGACACATGTCAGTATGCACCACTCCTGCCTTGCACACACAGTGGATAGGAATAGAGACATATATGCAAGGACACCACACTATAATACGCCAAAGGTAGACGTACATAGATGTGTGGAAGAGGGTCACCGTAACAAGGACCCATCTGGGACTGTCTCACCCAGCACACAGCCAAAGGCCCACAACCACATGAGGTGCAGATGCACTCACTGCAGATACTAGCCATCAGCATCTGTCAGCATGACAGACTATGTGGTGCTCGTGTCAGCTGTGCAACATGACTGTACAAGGAAGTAGTCATCTAGTAGCTGTATGCACGTACCTGGATATATGACCCCATGTGTGCTCGCATGTGGCATGTCAACCCCTACATGAATGGGTTATGGCCCATGCACACACTGTCCACCCCATAGTAGTAGTATGACAAGCCTGCTGAGGTCATCCAACTTGAAATACACCTTTGTGAGAGCTGTAGCTCAGGAATCACCACAGAGCATCCCATAACCACGTACTGCTGTAGTGATAAACCAGCCAATCACAGTTAGCAACCCCACTATTACCCAGAGCACACACACATGCCTAGGCAGCAGCCAATATGTGGGTAGAATACTGCATATTGGCCACTGATAGTAACTCTGTAGTGATAGCAGTGGGCTACAGAGGGCATGTCACCCTGGCCATCTGTTCAATATGCACGTACATGCAGACAGTGCACCTCCACCATGTTCCCAAATGGACACCTGTAGTACCCGTGGTGCCTTCACATGCAACTCCCAATGGACATACCATGCCTGATAACATGCCCTGTATGGACAGATGACACTGACATCAGGGAATGCTGTTAGCATGCTATCAATGTAGGTGCAGGGTAAACCTGCTGCCCATTACCAGTTCCTGCCACAGTTGAGCAAGACTGGCACATCCAATGAAAATCTGTGTTCACAACATGGGCCAGACACCCCAGGTACAGTTCCACATGTCACTGTACATCCATGTGGGAGGTGTGCACATCCCAGACACCATCCATGTCATGGAGTAAGGAACATATACATGGCAAGTGATGCACAGCATTGGCCACACACAATAGTCATGCAGGTGACTGGATGGGGGATGCAATACCCACCTGTGTGGGCAGATGCAGAAATCACAGGCCTGTGGAACAATGCAGACCATCATCATGTGGCCTGATGCCAAGGTATACCCATTCCCTACCCTTGTACAGCCTGCAGGCACAGTTGACCACCACACACCCATGCAGACATAGGTTCATAGGTTCATAGGTTTATACTAGGCTATCTGCCCTAAGGCATTTATAAGCCTAGCCCAAATTATTGTGGCTTACGCCACCCCTTATATGAAAAAATACTGTGCCCATTAGTTTGTTGTGCCTCTGTCCAGCAGTGACCCAGAGATGATTCCCGGGGTAAACCTACGATCTCCCATCCACAGGTCTAGATTTCTCTTGAACAGAGTCAGCGAGGTGCTCTGCCTCACATGGACCGGGATTTTATTCCACAGCATAGGGAGTCTCTGAGTGATAAATCTATCCCTCCAGCACGTCCTATTTATATCCGTGCTAAGGTTTAAGTCGCTTGCTCTAGTGGTTTTGGTGGATTTGGATTTTTGAGGTGGAGCATGTCCATTAATTCGGGTTGGACATGGCCTTGTATGTCAGGCACATGTCACCTCTGAGCAGGGTATGCGACTGAATAGAGCTGGAGTTTCTTCAATCTGGCAGCATATGACAGATTTTGGAGTCCTTTATCCTTTTGGTGAGGAACTTTTGGGGTCTCTCCAATTGCTGCAGATGTCGGGTGAGATACATCCCGAATGGGGCATTGTACCGATCATTGGTCTGATAAGTGAAGAGTACAGGGAACAATGACCTCACTAGATCTGGATGTGAATCCCTTCATGATCAGGTGGGCAATGTAGAAGGTCTTTCTAACCACTTTAGCAATGTGAGTGTCAAAGAAAGGCCACTGTCAACCTGGGTCCCCAGGTCCCTGATAACCTCTTCTGTGCTTAGTGGATTGCCACCTATATGGTAGCTTGGGGTTACCTTGTTTTCCCGAAGGGTATGACTATACATTTTTGGCGTTTAACTTCAGGCCATGGCTCTGGCACCAGCTATCTGTTTCCGTGAGTCCCTTCTGAAGGATATCAGTGTCGATGCACTTTCCACTATGGCCCAGTTTGCAGTCATCTGCAAACTTTGTCGCAAAGTCCTCCCATGTTGGCCTGTACTTCTGAGAAGTAGATGCCAAACAATAGGGACAAGGACCGAGCCCTGTGGGACACCACTTGTGACGGCTTGGAGTCTGACACAGCGCCAGCAACTCTAACCCTGTGGGTTCTGTCCTTAAGCCAGTTTGCAACCCATCTTGTGACATATGGGTTTACATTTAAGCTGGTAAGTTTTTCTACAATACCCGAGGGGTATTGTGTCGAAACCTTTGCAAGGTCAAGGTAGGCTGTATGGACTGCCTTTCCCTCATCAATGGCCTTGGTGACTATTTGAAGAAGTCGACCAAGTTCAAAGGCATGATCTTCCCTTGACAAAGCCAAACTGGGTGGGTCCAATGTCTGCAAGTCCCTATATCTTTGTTTATGAGCTCCATTATGATCCTCTCCATAGCTTTGCAGACTAGACTTGTTAAGCTTATGGTAATTACCAGGGTCCACCTTTGTGGAGTGGGACCACAGTTGCCGTCACGCCACTCCTTGGGCGCGTATCTTGTAGTAAGGCTGAGATTAAACAGCTGCCTTATGCGGGTTTAATTCCTCATTTAGTGTAGTTACAGCCGGGGGACACCATCGGTCCCATTGATGCTGTGTTTTTAGCTTTAGAGCAGCTCTCACCTGCGCATTTGAGATGTCCGGGAGGCTTTCGGCTGGGATAGTTATCTCTCCTTTAGGGGAGAGGGGGTGAAGTTTGCACTGAACCTGTCTGCCAGTATGTTGGCAATGTCTGTGGGTTCAGTGATTTTTGTATAATTTTGGACTAATTCTGAGCATATCTGTGAGTTTCCACCCAGGTTCCTAACATAGCTGAAAAAGGCCTTATGAATGTCCTTTGAATCCATGGCAATTTTCTCTCAAAATTGGCCTTAGTTGATTTTATGAGTGTCGTATTTTTTACTAATAATGATCAGGGGTGACTTGCTTTTCCTGGATTTTTGTTCTATCATGTAATAGCTTTCTCCTCTTATTGTAAAGTTTGTTAATGGCTGGGGTCCACCAGACTGGACGTTTGCCCTTTGTGGAAAGAGTCTTGGTTTTATTTGGGATTGCCTGATCCATGCAGTCCTGGAGGTGTTCATAGAAGGCATTTGTAAGGGCTTCCGCAGCTTGGTTGTGGTTTCCTCTGACTCAGGGCCTTGAAGGATACCACACCAGTCTTGAGTAGTGTGAAGTTTGCTTTAGAGAAGTTCTTCACTATGGTTTTTTTTGTTGGGGGGGGGGGCGGGATGTGGATTTCCAGTGAGATTAGTTTATGATCAGATCTCACCAATGAGGGATATACTTCCGGTGTGGAGCATTTTGTCCCCATGTTTGTGACAATGAGATCTAGTATATTTTCTCCTCAACAGTGACTAGCTGTTCCATGGCATTTGAATTTATGAACTCCAGGAACCGTTGGGCTAGAAAGTTAGGGCTTGAGTAATGTTCCCAGTCTATATTGGGTAGTTGAAGTCACCCAATATGATGGTGTTTGGAGATACATTTATACCCTCCAGTGTCTTCAGGAAGGCTGTGTGGGGTTCCTGAGTTTGAGAGGGTGGCCTGTAGCATGCTACAATTTGTAGAGCAGTTTGCCTATTGTTAGTTGCACCTGGATGGTTTCGAGAAGCTTCATGCGTTGCCACCAACCTGGAGGTGTGGTATCCTTTATGAATATGGATACACCCCTCCTTTGTGGAGTGGTCCGGTTTTGGGGCGGGCATGATATGAGGTAAAACCTAATAGTGCGGGGTGCTCTCAGGAGCCTTGAACCAGGTTTCAGTTACAGCACAGACATCGATGTTCTCCATACTGAGAAGGGCCTCGAGTCGTGCATTTTGAGATTTAGACTTCTGGCATTGAGCAGCATTACCTCAATTTCTTCCCATTTTTGTTTTCTAGGGTGGTAGGTTTAGAATTTGAGCCTTGCCTAAAAAGGCACTATGGGGTGGCAAGAGCCTTAGCCAATATCCGGAATCCCAGGGGTGACAGGTGCAAGCCGTCCCTCAGCGTGGCTTGTCAAGCATGTCATCCCAGGCAGACAGACACTGGATCCTTTGAATGACACCAGACATTAAGCCAATTGTTAAAGCTGATCATCTTGTCTCTATATTGTGGCATCATTCTTGGTGAAGGAAGGATACTGCTCAGGGTTAGGGTCATACCTGCCTGGGCTACATAATCAGAGAGCTCCTCTATGTCTCTTTTCATGCAGTCCAGGAGAGTGCGTCTCAGGTCGTTCACACCAGCATGGACAATGACTGTGTCATATTTGTACTTGCTGTGGGTGACCAGTGCTTGTGTTATGTGGCGGATAGCCCGATAGGCAGCTTACTGTGACCCTCTCCTTGTTCAGCCTGGTGAGTGGGACGTCAGTGTGTCTGACTATGGAGTCACCTATGACAAGTATGTTTGGTTTTGTATTTGGCCTTAAGGGCTGTGACTGCTTGCACACTGCTTTTGTGGTTTATGTGTTGCTTGTGGGGTGTCTTGAGGTAGCAGTTGTTTGGGTGTCTGCTTTGGAGGCCTCTGCTGTTTAGGTAAATTTTACTCAGAGCCTCGAGTATGTCTTTGTGTGTTTATGTGTTTGATTCAGTGGAGTGGTAGCATTATGTGAGGCTGGTTTTGTGGTGTGTGTAGTTGCCTTCTCCTCCTGTCTGGTCTTGCCAGTCCTGAGTTGAGAGCTCAGCCTCAGTTTGGCTAAATAGCTGCATCTCAGTATTTGTGTTATGTGGGAGGAGGAGTGGGTTGTCTGTGTACATGAGTCTGTTATAACATTGCCTCAAGATTCCCAGATTCACCAGCTGGACGGAGAGGAGATTGACAACTGACCTTTGGACATGCTAGAATAATATTGGGAAATCCTTAGTGAAAACAAGGGCCAGTGGGGAGTGAGGGTGTAGTGCTTTTAATTTTTAGTGCTGACTTATATAATTGCTTTGTGAGCAAGTGCCAGGTAACTTGAGTGCAATGTGATACAAGTAACTAAATGCAAAAACGACAAACAGTAACTTTCTTTCAAGTGAAACAAGGAAATAAGTACAGTAAGCAATGCAGATATCACTAGTGATCCACAGAAGCTGAGAAGTTGCGTATTAGGTGAATTAGCTTCAGGAAATAACAAGCAAACAAACAACAAGTATATAAACAAAGCTAGATTCAGTAGGCCTGGATCTAGTCTATGCTAGAGCAAACAAGGTGAACCAATTTCAGTAAGATACAGTTCAAATATTCAGGCACTATAAACCTTTAACCAGAAAATTCCCAGCTCAGAAGGGCAGAGTCCAGCCTCTTCTCCCACAAGAGTGCAGTCCACGAACCTTCTTAATGTAAAATAACTGGCCTGAAGCCCAAGTGCCTAAACCAGAACTAATACACTTGGACACTGGGCTCTCAATCAGCAGTTCCCAACTTAGAAGGATGAAAGCTACCTGTCCTGCCACCACAGTGCTTGCCACAAACCTTCCTAATGTAAAACAACTGGTCTGAAGCCCAAGTGCTTAATCCAAAAGACTTGAATGATAGCTACACTTTAATCAAGTTACAACCAAGCAGTAATAAATACCATTGAATACTTTAGAGAATGTCTGGATTAGTGCATGTCAGGACTGGCACACTGTGTGTCCATGTGTGCATTGTATGGTGCATCTGACCACATCCACACTGACTACAACCTCCAGGGCATACTGAAGCATGCTGTTTGATGTCTGACACCTTATTATATTCTATGCTCATACGACCTCCGTATGACCTGTGTGGTGCATGTGATACCTGCACATCGATGTGTTGTGGCAATCACATTAGTGATGAGTTGCACTCCTGGCCCTGCTAAGTGTGTCAGTGTGTGTGCGTCCCTGTGTGAATGTACCTGTGTTGTCGCTGGCAGCTGTTCATGCAGACAGGCACATGTACGTCACCTACTGTATAACTACCATATCCCTGTTGCAGAGGTCACTCATCACAAATATGCTTTGAGTGCTCCACAGCAGGTAACCCATGTAGCGGAACCAATAACTGCATCAAACTGTGATAGCACTACATAGTTGTTAGGGGTTTGATACCCTGTGCTGGTAGGTGTGTGACACAAACATGCTTCTGTTTTACTCCACCACCCCTCCCTGACATGCATTTGCCTCTGTCTACCTCCCCCACTCCCTCTCTGGTGGCTTTGGAGACCCACACCTGCTATGCTTAGGCAGCAGCATGTATAATGTAAGTGATGCTCATGATCAGCTGATGGCATCTGCACAAATTGCAGCCCTCCCCTAGCTGATTGCATGTGGAACGGTTGTGGTAACAGGCCCAGAGCCAATTGCATGGACACACCCCAATACCTAGGAACAACACAGTGGTGTTGGCCCTTTACAGTCACTGTGAGCAGGAACTCGATCTGTTGTTTGGCAAACAGCATCTCAGATGGACTGGGGATTTACCTCTAACAACATACACTGTGGAAAGATGGCAACAAACAGGAGGGGGATGTGCCTGACCTGACTACAGACTGTAAGTGCTGCTATACAGCATGTGGAATACTGTTGGTTTAACAGTGTTTGTCTGGATATGCCTGCCTTACATGTCGCAATACCTGCCATGTTGGTCCCATGTATATGAGGGGTCCCCATCTGCAGGGTCATCCGCAGCCTGGGCAGTATTGTGCCTTTGGTTTCAGGTGTCAGCTATAGTGCACCTATCTGTGGAATGCAGAAGATAGTGTGAGGACAGCAGGCAGTAGATGGTGACAGCCGGGAGAGTAAACGACATCACATCCCTCATAGGACATATGGTGCAACAAACCCTGTTACAACAGTATATGTATGAGGGTATAACAGCGACATGTCAATATTGGCCCTGTGTTTGGCCTCCAGCCACAACTCTGTCAACCTTTGTACATATGTCATGCAGTATGGGTGCATATGCTTTGTACTCCATAGTCACTGACAGCATATCTGACAACAAGCCAGTGAGATATCAGATTGCTACACATGTTATGTATAGTAGGGGTTATAATTAAGGACATAGCCTGGCCATTATGTGGTTGTGTGTACAGTACTGAGGCATGTGTAAGTCTGGTAATTGTCAACAGTGTGTGTATAGTGAATATGTACCTTGGCCTGTGTAGAGACTGTTGTAGATGTCATTGTTCCAGGTCCTGTCCTAACTGATGTTACATGCTGCTCCACTGTATGTCACCCTAACAGCGTACATGTTTGTAGGGGTGAACACACACATGTCCCATACCACAGACAGGCATTGGACCACACTGTTTAGCAGCCCAGTATATGTAGGGGTGTTGTGTGAGTGGCTCATATGAGGACGGTGTAGGTCAGATAGTCCATATACTGTAATAGTTCACTAGCTTACCATATGTGGCTGTGTTCACATTGGTTGTGGTTATGCACTTTCACACAGGTGTCTGTTACTCTGTGATGTGACATGCCTGTAGAGCCTGCTATCTATGCAGGTACATGTGTATCCCCACATGGGAGATGTAGCCCAGTGTTGAGTCAGTCTGCCTATAGCTAGCACTGTGCTTTGTTACATGCCTAGCATGACTGTACTTATCCAGTGAGATGACATGTCCAGATACTTGCCAAATGTACTTCTGCTGGGCCACCACAACAGTCATGTATGTCAGACAAAACAGTGGGATGCTGTTCAGATGTATGTCACTAACTAGTGGGTAGTATGTGGCCATGGCACCTCTGTACCAGCGGTTATTATGTGTCAGGACAGACAGGGTTGTATGAATGTATAATCTATGGGGGCAAATGTATACCAGTATTTATGTGTAATACCCATTTACATGGCTGTTAACATCCACATTGACAGGCCTGGTCCACATGTCTTGCATGAAGAGGTTCTGTGTATACCCCTGTACTGACCACCGTGTGTCAGACTGTCCAGATATATTATGCATATCGCAGCTTTAGTCCACAGGGGCATTACTGTGCTAGCAGTGGTACTGTACTATGATGAACTTAGGATGGCTGTCAGTAGCCAATGGTTCACATGTCCACAGCAGATGTGGCCTCCCACACACACCATGTCTGTGAAGACACTCCCTATTACAGCAGCAATAGTCTACAAATATAAACCCAAACAGAAATCTCTAGTCTACAAATATACCTGCAATACATACATGACATCCCCTTGCACTGAGAAGTTGGGACTATTGGGGCTGAGGTAGGGCTCCACCCCATGTGCAGGACATATGGCAAATATATATGTACATATCATTATACATATATCCATATAGATATGTACACATTTACATAACTTGCTTACTGTATGACAACAGTTGTACACATATGTACCTGTGTTCCAGACTCTGTCCTCCACCTACATCCCTGGCTTAGTACAGGTGACATGCTGTCAGGGTTTGTTATGTAGTGGGCTGTGTGTATGTCATGCTGTCATTCCTTCCATCCCTCCACTGCTGTCGTGCCCCCCATACATACTGGGGGTTGGGGCCATATATGTATGGTCTCCAACTACACAATACATGTGTGCCCTAATGCACTGCAGAAGGCAGTGTACGTAACCATGGTATATGGCCCAGTAGTAGTGAGTGTAGGGGGGGTGCACCATGACTAACCTAGGTTGTAACAACATGTGTGGGTATCTGGGGTAAGCTGCCTTAAGATGTCTGGATATACATTACCATACAGTCCGCCATGGGTAAATGCAGGCCTACTGCTGCCTGCCATATGGACTGTTCTGTTAGTCTGTGTGATTGTGATGGTGTCAATTATGCCTTGTTATGTAACAGATACATCCCATTGTGTCAACTAGGGTCAGTACCCCCTAGGGATTGTGTACAGACTGTAGATAGAGGCTGCTGACCTAAACATCTGCATTACGTACTGTTGATTGTCTGGTATGCTGTGGGCCAGTCTGTCATTACTATTGTACTACTAGAAGGCCTCGGCCTGGACAGTAACATGTGTCAACCTTACCAGACTACTGTCTTAGTATAACTGTTTCACAGTTGCATTACACTGTTCATATGGATGTCAGTGTGTAAACGGCTATATGACATGGCATATACATCTGTCATAGTACACACATATAGCTGTCACAATCGGTTATGGGCACCTGTGTGTGGTGTTATACCCCTGTAATATCTCTGTGGGTATGTGTTGCAAGGTATGAATGTCATTTATATGGGTGGTTCATACAGTCTCCATTTGTTAAGATGGTGACTGTAGGAATACTGGCTGCTCAAGTTGTGTACACGTACTACTTATGTACCGTACTGTACATATCTCTGTGTGTGTATGTGTACTTACATATGTATATGTATATATATATATATATATATATATATATATATATATATATATATATATATATATGCCTGTATCTGCATATATCCGTATGTGTATATGTATCCTAGGGATGGCCATGTTGTGTGTGGTCCTGGTTATGGGATCTGCAACACTTGTTACTGTATTACAGGGAGGATGTGCTTGGCTGGGGGGGGGGGTATACCTATTTGTACCACACATATATTGTGTGGGGCCTCTCAATGCCATTAACGTTGCATGAGGACATATATGAATTTGTTATGTCCCCATTGTTATCACCAGATGTCTGTCCGTATACACCTACATATGTACATGTATATACCTGCTTACATATACATGACCTGCTGTATATATTTACACATGTAGACATATATATCCATAGATGTAGGCATTTTCATGTGTACATGTTCATGCATATTTATATATGTATATATCCCTATAGATATAGATATATACATATATCTACATATTTCAATATGTTGTACCTGTTTAGACATGAATTGATTTACTCACGCACATACATCTATATGTTGCAATACATCCCCTGTACTGTTGAATGACTGGGCTGGATGATATGTTTGTGGAAACATCAGGGTTATGTACATCTGCCATGGTTTAGTGGGAAATCACTTTGTGTATGGTGTGCAGTGTCCTGGGTACGAGCCTTGTGGAGGTGGTTTATTTTGTTGCTGGCCAGAACACTCCTGCTTACCCCCAAACTAACCTCTTTAAAAGGAATGGAAATAAGGGTTGCTAGGAAAGTGGTGAAAAAGGGGCACAAAGAGGGTAAGACAGTAGGGGACATAGCTAGGCATGTGCAGGAAGGGTGTAGGAAAGGTCCATAGCTGACCATTTCTGCTACAGAAACAGCTGTGTATAAACACTGCAGTTGGAGCTAGATGTGGACCCTCAAAACCTTGGGAGAAGGGTGAGGACAACATAAATGCATTGTGATGCCAATTAGACTGGATTACATGTGTCCAGTGGACATGTGTGCGGAATGGACAGCCATGTATGGGGCGAGACTGTTTTGTGGGAACATATTACCCTTCCATTATTTTTTTCAGGTGGAAGTGGGATGTTGGGGAGGGGCTGTAGGTATATTTGGGGAGGGAGGATGGGAAGGTTACCAGACATGACACACAAGATGCAAACAGGGGTGGTATATGACACATGTAGGGGGTGAACACCTTGATGGGGAGGGGTGTTGGGATATCAGAAGCCCACAAGCCCCCTAGTGGTAACAGTGGGACTGAGTTTGCCACCCATGTGCTGTCACCATGGTGTCACCACAGTGCCATACTCCTGCATAATATGACTCCAGACCATCCTCCTGCTGACACATGTACACCTGTAATACAAATGGATAACATTATGGACATAACAATCACTGTTACTGACAGCTGAAATGCATCATAGCTGCATGGCTACACTACCTGACATGTATGCATTACGCATTACAGCACTCTATAACAGCCACCGTGTGCATCAGAACCATGTTAGCCTGTCCCTGCATCGATGTTTTGGATGACAAGGAAGTGGCACAGGTATCATCATATGCACAGGGTGTGTTGCAGGTTTGCCAGAAGCCGAGGGTGGTCCATACATGTGTCACTGTGAGTGTGGGTGAGGGGTTTTGTTCAATGATTGGGACATGGTGATGTGGTGTGTGTAGGTATGGGGTCGCCCTTGGTGTGCAGGTATGCATGCACACAGTCCTGCCATGTGGCTGCCCTATCCAGGTGTTGTCAGACAGCTGCAGATCATACCTGCCAGGGGTTCCACAGGTATGTGCAGGTACAGACCTTGAGATGCTACTCTCCCCTGATGATAACAGGTGCACGAGGCCTGCTGCGCTGTGGTGTGGACAGCACCCCCAGTGGTGTGCTGGGGCTGGTACTGCCACTACGGTAGCAGCTTGGTGGCATGGCACGTACATGTTGACCACTAGCTGCTGGTGTTTCTGGCCTACGTCCACACGGACATCGCACCACTCCCACAACACATTCAAGCACAGACATTCCATGGTCGAGGAGGCCCACCATCTCACCCCACCGTCTATCCATGACCTCGGTATGTCACGGCGGGCAGCAGTAATGTCATGGAGGTTGCCACTTAAAGACGAGAAAGCAGCCATCTGCAGCCTCAGGCCCTGTCTGGTGTGCATGTCTATACATGCCTGTGCCTCCATTACAGCCTGAAACATGCTCCTGGTGGTACCAGTTGTGACGCCTCTGCCAGGGACATGATGATCAGCGGCCCTCCCATGAGCACCACAGTACATCTGCCGATGTGGTGGCCTGCCGGACATCCGGCTATGCTGACTGTGACCCGACACAGTTGGCATGGACACCACACTTTCCTGGTCACTGGCACCAACCGCCAACTGTCCCTCTGCTATGGCCACGTGTGATGGGGTTTGTAGGGGCACTGCAACTGTGTGCAGGCTTGGGGTGGCTAGGAGGGTGATGACACATGCAGGCGCAGTGTCGGCCTCTGACAACCCCACCTGTGCCTCACCAGTACCATCATCATCATCGGTGTCTGTACGGACACCTACCTCATTTTGCATGCAGGAGGGGAACCTGACCCACCTCGCCACCAGTGGGGGAAACAAACACACATGTTAAGACCTGTACAGCATTGCATAACAGTATGCACACACAGACACACACACACACACACACACACACACACACACACACACCTACGTGTGGGGTTGCACACCTTTTGTACACACAGTCCTCCCATTACCCTTCTGTCAGCATGCAGTACATCTGGTGCTCAACAGCATGCAGTGCAACCAAATTGACCTCATCACAGCGGCAGTATACATGTGTGTGATGCATGGACTGTGTTGGTATTTGATGGCCCTTCCCCTTGTCAACACTGCACCCATGTATGAAGTGTTACTGTCGACCTGTTCTGCACCCTGCCTTGTACTGTGCACCATACCACACAAGTGTACAAACCATTGCTGCTTATGTAGTACTGTGTCTGTTATGTCAGCTCCAATGCTCACAGCCCCTGTGTGTTAAAGCATCTCATACCTGGGATGATATGTGAACAGACATATTTTGTGAATGCCTGATGTCTGCTTTACAGATCACAACATCAGCAGTGCATGTATGACCAGTACAGGACTATTACACTGACACCCACCAGAACTTACCATGGCTGTGGGGGGTACCCTACACATGTCCCAGAACTCTGCATGGTTGCAAGGTCTACTCATGTGCACATCCCTTGGAGTGCACACACTGCTGTCACCAGAACTTACCATGGCTGTGGGGGGTACCCTACACATGTCCCAGAACTCTGCATGGTTGCAAGGTCTACTCATGTGCACATCCCTTGGACTGCACACACTGCTGTCACTATTGCTGTGGGGTCAGGGTTACATCTGCCACAGTTACATAATCTGATTGTGTGCAGTTACAGCCATGAGGGTGGGGTTTCACACATGTCCCTACTGTAAGCCATGTGTCCTGCTATAATCCACATCCCTATGGACACACTGCACAACGACAGGACTTTAGGTATATTGCATGTGTCTCTTGTACCCTTCCAATACTGCAGCATGGTCACTACTGTGATGCAGTGCATTTCACAACAACAAAACGTGAACGTGTACAGCATGCAGTATGGGTAGGTGTGTTAGATGTGTGCATGGAATATCCCATAGCCATTACATGCACAGTGTCTAGTCATACATGAACATGAACCATACTCACCTGCTACAGGCTGCTGCTGTGGTGGTATCCTGGAGGGACATACATAAAAATGTGAGAATGTTGTTGTCAGTGGCCACAGCTGTGGCATTTGTAAAGGGTGAGTGCAGCATTACATTACATCTAGAGTAGGGATCCACAATACTACAGCTTATGCACGTCTGTTTATTACTACTACAAAGCAACAGACTATGTATATAACATCTCAGATTTGCATGATGTACCTGTACAGATGAAGATGCAGATGCATACACATGAGTGGTGTACTGATGTGCCCTGGGGCCTTACCTGCATGCTCCTCAGGCAGTGTGTCGGTGGCACCCACCTCCACAATGTGCCCTGCCAGTTGTTGATGCTGCAGGTGGGCAGGTGCCACAAGGCTCCTGAGTAGCTCCTCCACAAGGGTGAGGGGTGGATGGATGGCTTGTCCCCCCCCTGTTGTGAGGTGGTCTCCCCATACAGCAGCAGCACGCCGACGTACATGGCGAAGCAGGTTGCTGCAATGATGCCGGACCTGCTTATAGCTGCAGTTATGCAGTCCGACATCATTGACCCTGTGGACTAGCTCGTTCCACAGGGCATTCTTGTCCTGCTGGTCTTGGGCTGTCCTTCCGAACAGCTGGTCATAGTGCTGCACCAAATGTGATACTATCACCTCAGTCTCTGCAGCACTGTAGGCCAGAAGACGGATATGGGGCATCCTCCCTGGAAGACATAAAGATGGAAACAAGTCAGTGCAACCATACAGCAGGGTTACCATAGTTCTTAATACACATATGTGTCTCTCCCCACCATATCAGCTACAACAAACCGTTCACAGAATGCAATTGTTATATCAGCTGCTTAACTACCATTGGGACATGTGTTGTGTTGTACCAAGCTTTGTGCTATGTGTTTGTGCCATGCTCTGTGCTATGTGTTTGTAGCCATGCTCCCTGTGGGGACACTAACTCTGCTGACCTGTTACAGACCATTTCACCTGCATGCCATTGTCAGTGCCACTATATATATATATATATATATATATATATATATAAATATATATATATATATATATATATATATACACACATATATATATTTATATTTATATATATATATATATATATATATATATATATATATATATATATATATATATACGTATATGTGTAGATATATCTTGTGGATGTTTATATACCTACATCTATATGACTGTCTGTATATCTGTAGACATACCTGTCTAATTATATATCACACAGATAATTATTTCTGTGGGGTGCATATAGACATCTGGTCCACATTCTGTAACTGTCTTTTATTCACAGCTGCACTGTTCTGCCTTACTGCAACATAGCCAGGTGTCACATATGAACACAGACTAATATTAGGGTGGTATATGTGGTGAGAGATTGCTGGTAAGCCTATTATACACCTATGGTATTTGTGCATGCTGCATTAGATATTAACATGACTATTCTGCATGTGGTGTACCCTGACACCCATGTGTCTGTCATGATGGCAGTACTTCCACCACCAGCTATTGCCCACACTAACATACCAAGCACACATATTATGGCTTAATTCTTTCTCATTCCTTGCTGATCTGAAACAGTTGTCGGGTATGTCCCACTGCCTACAGGGACAGACAGTATTGTCCAGAGCAGTTGTTCAGCAGAACTTCATTACAGGGACAACTACAGATGGCTCATATCAACATTCCACATAATATTTCCTATTATTCTATACCACATACTATTTTCAGTTACATACATATATGTTTTACTTACCTGTCATTTTTTTTTCCTGACAGCTGTGACTGCCTGTTGTTTACAGTTTATGTTTTAAACGTCTTTAAGATGTGTGTGTGTGTGTTTCTCTGTCTGTCTGTCTCTCTCTCTCTCTCCACTAGAGTGATTGAGCTGGTTTGAATGGATTGCAGCATGACTTTTGTAAGTGATGCACATGATCAGGTGATGGGCTCTGCACCAATCAGTCTGCAACTGTTGCTAACTGCATGCAGCCTGCTGTGTAGTACTTCAGATAACCACTGTCATGGCAATGCAGTAATATAAAATACTGACTCATGTGGGCGTTGTCCCTTAACCTTTCCAGTATGGAGTACAACCTTCCTGTATGTGGGCAACAGTGTTAATAAAAGCAGTTTGCAATATGTCTTACAGCAGGAATTGCAGATGCCAATTACACATTCGTATGGGGTTCCAGACCTACAGACAGAGTGAGTAGTGTTCATATGTGCATTGTATGGTGCTGGTCTTGCAGTGTTTGTGTGTACATAGTTGTTTAGGATGGAATGCAGTCTGTCTGCATAGCTCTCAACTGTGGGCCTATCCACATGATGGCCAGTGGAATATGTGGTTGGTTTGGTCTGTGTACTACACAGCTCTTGCCCTACATATATCACTGGCAGTCTGTCTGTTGCGTGCTATCAGTACATAGCTACATCCATTTGTGTTTCTGATGTCATATTCCTGCATAAGGGTACGTTGCAACAAATCCTGTAACACCAGCAATATCCAGGATGTGTAACAGCAATATTGCAAGTATGGCCCTGTGTACCATTCTCTGGCCTCCACATATATGGCAGGCTTTGTCCTGCTGTGGTACAGTTAGGGGTTGTTGGGTAATGGCCCATTATTTACTGCTAGCATTCCTGCTACCATCCCAGTCATATCGTGGACTCCCACAAAATATATTGGTCACGGTCCACAAATGTGACCGATACATTGAAATTACTACAACTATTACATTCCCCCCTAGGGCTTGACTACAGGGTGAAATTGGAGGCTGCTGGAATACATCAGTAATTGTTGATTGTTACCTATCTTGAAGGCAAAACCTTTGTCTACTGTTGTACCGATTGAAGGCCTAGGCCTGGACAGCATAGTATGTTATATATCCACATTGCTTGCATCTACTGTTTTGTGTGGGCCTTGCATTCATCACTGATTACATATGTCAGACTTCATGTGCTGTAAGTAATGGCATACGTTATTGTATAGTACACAAATAAAGGTTGTCTGTGTATGCATACCTGTGTGTCATGTTATGTCCTTTGAAGTGTGAGTGGGTATATGCTTGATGTAAGTTTACTCATTTGTGGGACAGGTTGCCACACTGCATATTTCACAGGTATCAGTTACAGGGCTTGTGGCTGAGCGATATACTTTGCACCCATTACTTCCACACTACTCCTACATATGTATGGCTATTAGTACCTATTGTCTGTGCATATGTATATGTATCTCTCTGTCTCTCTCTCTCTCTCTCTCTCTCTATATATATATATATATATCTCTAGATACATATCCCAATATATATATATATATATATTTTATATATATATATATATATATATATATATATATATATATATATATATATATGTTTTATATATATGTATATATATATATATATATATATATATATAGACATATATTTGTATATACCTGAACATATTTGTCAATGTAGAGATGTGTGTGCATATCTGAACCATTGTGATGTATACCCCTTCCACACTGTACATTCCCTACATTAGAATGACTTTTCTGCATATTATGTTACAGTTATAGCCCTGACATGTACAGGTGAACTGGCTTACTGTGAAAGTACTGTGGCTGTGTTGTGGAGAGTCCTGTAGCCAAAATATGCATGTGCTGGGTATTGGATTGCACAGCATATCCATTAGAGCCGTGGGGGGGGGGGAGTAACAGACCACTAATTACCAGGTATCCCTCATTTGAGCCCCCACCCACATTAAGAGTGCATATGGTCTGTTATCTTGTAGTGAGTGGTTCAGGTGTTTGTTCCCATGTAGTAATGCTATACACAGTTCTATCTGTAGCTATATTTATATACATCTATAGATATCTTTATATGTACATATGTATATGTACATATATATATATACATGATATATTTATGAATATATATATATATATATATATATATGTATATATATATATATATATATATATATATATATATATATATATATATATATATATATATATATATATATATATATATATATATATATATATATATATATATATATATATATATATATATATATATATATATATATATATATATATATATATATATATATATATATATATATATATATATATACATACATTTCCATATATATATATCTGTCCATATGTCCATGCATGTTCGGATCATATTTTTGGCCTGTACCTCATTCTGTTGGCAATTGATATGGATTATCACAGGACTGTAGTCAGTAACTCGTGCCAACACTTTTGTGTTTCAGACTTCATCTCCTTCAAGATATGTGTTCTAATACATATCACTGCTTGACTAGTAACATTTTAGGCGTCTTAGAGCAGTATTTGCCATATAACCCTAATTGTACCCACATTTTGGCACACATTTTCCAGAATTCATGCATTAAGTGGTTGTGTGGTATGCTATCAGTACATTTCCTGTACTGTTGACTGCTTGTGCTGGATGATATGTTTGTGAAAACATGAGGTTATGTATATCTGCCATGGTTCAGTGGTAGATCACTTTGTGTATGGAGTGCAAGGGTCCTGGGTTCGAGCCTTAGAGTGACATTACAATTTATTGCTGGGCAGACCAAGGGACATTGGCTACAGAGGGATTAAGGCACTTTTATGCAGTTGTCAGTGGGTTTGCGTGGGTCTGCGTGACAGTAAGCACTGCTAACCTCCGCTTATGGTATGCTATCAGTACATTTCCTGTACTGTTGACTGCTTGTGCTGGATGATATGTTTGTGAAAACATGAGGTTATGTATATCTGCCATGGTTTAGTGGTAGATCACTTTGTGTATGGAGTGCAAGGGTCCTGGGTTCGAGCCTTAGAGTGACATTACAATTTATTGCTGGGCAGACCAAGGGACATTGGCTACAGAGAGATTAAGGCACTTTTATGCAGTTGTCAGTGGGTTTGCGTGGGTCTCCGTGACAGTAAGCACTGCTAACCTCCGCTTATGGTTTCGTACAGTCACTTAGCTTCTGATTTCTCAACCTGTGTAGACATAGCTTACCCCCGAGCAAACACGCTTACTGCTGCTTAAAGGTGCTGACTGCTGTTTACCCCAGAGCTAATTTATTTTGGCATAAAAGTAAAAGGGGTTGATAGGAAAGTGGTGACAAATGGGGCACAAAGAGGGAAAGACAATAGGGACAATAGCTAGGCATGTGCAGGAAGGGTATGGGAAAGGTCTATAGCTGCCTGTTTCTTCTACAGCAACAGCTGTGCATATACACTATATTTGCACATACATTTGGACCCTCAAATCCCTGGGTGAGAGGTGAGGACAGCATATAGTCATTGTGATGCCAAATAGACCAGATTACATGTGTCCAGTGGACACATGTGCAAGATTGATAGCTATGTTTGGGCCGTGATTTTGTTGTGGGAACAGATTGCTCTTGTTTTATTTTTCAGGTGAGAGTGGGATGTTGGGGAGGGTAGTAAGTATATTTGGGGAGGGAGGTTGGGTAGGTTAACAGACAAGACACATACAGGGCCAGTATATGACAAATGTGGGAGTAAACACCTTGTACAGGGAGGAGTGTGTGGAAGTCTCAAGCCCATGAGTGCCCAACTGGAAACAGAGGGACTAATGTCCCCACCCATGGCCATTCACCACTGCACTTTCACGGCCCTGAAAGTGGCTGTGCTGGGGGAGATGTTGGAGGTGCAGGCTCACCCTCTAATAGGGCCACTAGGCCCTCAAGCTGGCGTAGCTGCTCTTGATACTCCAGATCAAGCTCCCTATGTACCACAGCCTGGAACTGTTGACTGGTGACAGGTTCCTCTCTGCGCCCGCTCTGAGTTGGGGCAAGCCCCATCCCCTGCAGTGGTTCCTCCCGAAGGTGGCGCAGTGCCCACGGAGGTGGAGGTCCCAGGCTGGGTCCCAGATGTGCTGGTGCCATGACCAGCTGGGGTGGGACAGGTGGGTCGGCTGGGACCAGCCTTCCCATACAAGTTGTGTTGTCACCGGTTTATGGCAGATATGGTTTAGTAACAGTCAACAGCATTCAGGATTAGGTATGACAGCATGCATAGGCATTCCCATTAACCTGACACGCCGGATTTAAAACAGTTGCAGAGCAAGCAGCACACATGCATATATGGAACAACAGTGGCCATTACAAAAGCATGCAGGTGTCATTGATGGCAGCAGGCCACCATTATGGGTGCATTATAACATGGCACATTCATAGCAACAAATGTGAATATGTATAATCCATTAGGACATATATCCCAACAAATGTTTGGAGTGTACACATACCAGATGAGGAGTGTCATTGGGCTATTTTGCACATATGGTAGGGGTGAGAGAGTGTTCAATTAACAACTGACATATCCTTGTAGTTTCATGACATTCCTAGTCACTGCAGGCCTTATATTGCACACTGGTATGTTTATAGATTATTATATATGATTTTGTCAGCATTAAACCCTTTTTAGTACTCTCACAATAGTAGTAGTTCATGGTTAGTGTTTTTAGAGTATTTTTTAGAGTTTTTCAGCATACAATTTTCAGTATATGATTATGTATTAGTAAATAACCACTTTATAGTAGTCTAATATTATCTGACTGGAGTTTTACACATTTTTTTATTTATTTTCATATGAGGCACATATATGTAGTAGATGCTATTGCATTGGTATTACTATTTTTAGAGTCTTGCACATTAAGAAGTTGATATTCCTAGTTAAGGATTTTGAGGTAGGATATTCATTTTATTCGATGTCATATTTTAGATTAGATAGTATAATGTTTTTTATATACAGTAGGATTGTTTACGATGTACAAGACACTTACAGCACTTAATGGATTTTTTTATTGGCATCACCATTTTAGAATAATATTCAATATTCGGTGTTTTATTACACATTATATTTTATATTATATATGCTTCATAGCCTGTGGAATTGCACTGTTCATTTATGAAGGTTTTTAGTTTAAGTAAATGGACAGTATACCTTTAAAGTTTTTTGTGGGATTTTTAAATTGAACTGTGTTTGATACTATAAAAGTTTAGTAATGTGGTTTGTAAAGTGTTCTGAAGAAGTCTGTGTTACCAGTTGAAAGCGCTTAACCAGTATTTTATGGAATAACTTCTATGTGGAATAAAGTTTTTGACTACATCCCGAGTACGAGCACTGTATCTACAGGTCAACATTTTCTTTTTACCATTAGGACATATATCCCAACAAATGTTTGGAGTGTACACATACCAGTAGAGGAGTGTCATTGGGCTATTTTACACATATGGTAGGGGTGAGAGAGTGTTCAATTAACAACTGACATATCCTTGTAGTTTCATGACATTCCTAGTCACTGCAGTGATATTTCCCTCACAAGTATTATTACACTACCCAATGGCCTTATATTGCACACTGGTATGTTTATAGATTATTATATATGTGACCTGTGTCTTACATACAGCCGTGACAAGATGCAGGTGTTGATGCAACATATGTTGTGTATTGCTGTCATACACTTTGGGTGAGGTGCTACAGTGACAGGTTTGTTTTTCCTACACATTCTATGACTATGTACATGTTTGACTTGCTCTTATGTGTCATTAACAGCTGCTTACATTTCTGGGTTCCTCACACTGCTTTTTCAAGGGGACCGGGTACCAGGCTGGTGATATGGGCCACTTACCTATACATGCTGGACAGACTGGAATAGTCATGGGGTATAACTATGCATACAACTGTCTATCTGAACACTCTAGCCAATTCTGTACAGTTGTTGGGTGTAATTATACATACAGCTTTCTATCTGAACATCGTAACGAAATCCATACAGGTGTGGGGTACGATTATGCATATAGCTTACTAGCACTCCCGGGATTTAAACCCCTGCTGTGTGTGACAACAAAATTATAGTTAACATCACAGTACACTGTGCCATCAGGGAATTGATGTGAGGCTTTCTACTGTCTTCTATCTATGTCTCCCTCACTTGTACAATATGACTGACCTCTTGGCACTTCCAACATTGTTATGTAGACCTTCATACACATTTTATCTGCATACCACAGTGTGGGTAACACTGCTTACTACAGCAGTACTATATATAGTATGCAACAGTTCAACTACATATGACAGATAAGTACTCAGAAGCACTCCAGGGGTTATACAATTATTCACAGAATATTACACATGTATTCCTACTGGTATGACACTTTCTAATGCTCCTATATGTATTTGTTATGACAGTACATGCAGAGGAATACTAACCTGCCTCACAATGCAGCCTTTGCAACCTAGCATCATGGGCTTGCTGTTTCACAGCCCACTCATCTGCAAATGTCGGAGGTATACAGTGATATGTAGCCATACCTATCCATAGTATACACAAGCTAGTCAATACCTAACTACTTAGTGGAATGGGTAGTTACACAGTACTGGGGCATTAGTCATCTGCCGAGACTGCTGGATCCACTGTTCCAGTACATCCCCCCTCCACCACTTCAGGTCAGCATGGTGATGCCTCACCTGCTCAACAGCCCGGGGGATACCTGTGGCACTGATGAGGTCACGGGCAAGACTGTCCCAGGCCTCCTTTTTATACTGCGAGCCCTGGTACTAGCCCTGCAGTGGTCTCTCCTCATGGTGTTATACCAGGAGCCATACCATGAGTTAAGACTCTTGGATGCACCAGCGCTGCGCTCTAACAAGAGTGCCTTCACCCACACTAGACATTTTGCAGTAGGAAGCTACCACCACTTATGGCACATATTCCCGCCTGTGTGGTTTATATACAGCCATTTACCCACACTTTCCAGTGATTGGCCGGGTTTGAAGAGGCAAAGCTAGGGGCACAACTGCTTACCTAAGGGTGGCAGTGCTTATAGGGGTATACCAGTAGGCAGATTGGATTGGCTCCCCTACACATTGCTTACTCTTACTAAGTTGAGCTGTGCTGCGGTTAGCATTGCTTAATAGTTCATTTGCACTATATTTGCCTTCTGGCAGTAATATATTCTTCATTACAGGTTTTATGTGTCTGGTATCCATGATTCATGTGTACATACACTGTATAGGGACCTGAAGACTTCTACACTTTATTTCAATAACACCTCACATCTATGCTTACTGCAGTAGTCCAGTTCACATATTTATGTTATGTAGCAAGGTAGACCACTTCACACTGTACATAGATTCAGTTCACATCTTTGTTTTGATTTACCTGTGGTGAGGATTAGTTTGCTGATACCTCATTCATCTGTATTGCTATGATGGTTTAGTGGGTGACTACTGTGACTGTAGTGTACAGGGTCCTTGGTTCGAGCCTTGCAGAGGCAGTTTATTATGTTGCTGGGCAGGACACGCAGGTTTGCATGGGTTTGTGCGATGGTAAGCACTGCTAACTTCCGGTTACAGTTTCTTGAACCTGTTTGCTTCTACTTTGCTTAATCTGAGTAGCGTCCCCCCATACAGGCATACTCCCACTGGCTGCCGCATACCCCCACGCTACTTCCTGTACATATAGGTTTTATACATGCTTCAGTCAGGTGTACATGTCAGGTATGACTGTTCACGAAGGCCAGTGTAAGGTTAAGTGGAATTCTAGTTTAGCATTTCTGGTAGGCTACACTCAGGTATTTGGGGTAGGTTTACATATGCCATACCTGTGTTGTAGAGTAGATGTGAATAGTGGAGGTGTAGGCAGGTAGGTGGAGGAGGGGCATTTTAACTGTATAGTAGGTCATTTGATTGGTGGGGGTGCGGTAGTGCAGGTTCGCAGGGTGTTGGGATATGTATGCGAGGCAGGACAGGAGGTGTCAGTGTCAGTATTTGGTGTAGGGGACTGGAATGTTGGGTGGTGGTGGACTTTGCCAGGTGGTGATCTAAGTGTCCTTGGGTTTTCCCTTCATGTGTTTTTACATGTGTAGTCTGGGCCAGCTGCAGTAATACACCTGGGTTGGGGGTTCCTTATTCTGCCAATATGGTTGTGTGGAGGGTGTCACCTACTTGTGACTGTGGACATTACTATGAATGCAACAGGGGTCGATAGGTATGTGATGTTACTGGGCCACACAGAGGGGCTTATAGTAGGGGACATGTCTAGGGATGTGCAGGATGGCTGACAGAAAGGTCCACAGCTGGGCATTTCTTCTACAGTAACAGCTGTGTATATACCCTGCATTTGGGGGTAGGTCTGGGCAATCACACCCCTGGGTGGGGGTGAGGACAGCAACATAGCTCTCAACCAATCGGAGGAAACCTCAACAGAATCAGGGACAACTCCTCACATAATCAGGGACAATCAGGGACATTTTCTATATATTTGTAGTATTAACCTGAAACATTTGCAGAATAAGGGAATGTGGATTTATATAGGATTTCTGACGTGAAACGTCTATAACTCTGTATTACTATCATTACTTATTAAGGGCAATTCACCACCTTTTCTTCAGCACTCACCACTTTTCAGGGAGACTGAGAGGGACAGAGTTAATATCGGAGTGTATAGCAGGGACAGTTGTGAGGTCTGGACAGCAATACTACCTTGCGATGCCAATCAGTCCAGGTTACATGCCTACAGTGGGTTGTTGCGACGAAGT